>NC_084980.1:12772855-12862855 GCF_963691925.1 Scomber scombrus
ATGTACAATATATATGCAGAGTAATATTAGGTGAGGAAATATCTGTGCAAAATTCTACATACAGACAGTGGGTAAATGTCTGTGAGTGTGCAGTGTGTATGTGCATGTGTGTGGAGGGGGTGTGTGAGTGAAGCTTCCTGTATTGTGAGTTGGGTTTGGGAGGGGGCAGTAGGTTGCATCTGATGATCCGTTTGATGGCCTGAGGATAAAAGCTGTCTTAGCCTAGAGGACCTGTATTTCACACTTCTGTACCTCCGTCCAGATGGCATAAGAATGAAAAACTTGTGTTAATGCTGCTGTGGACTCTTCTATGGACTCTTTGCTGGTAGATGTCCTGAAGAGATGGTAGGGGCACCCTGATGATCTTCTCAGCAGTCTTTAGCACTCTCTGCAGGCGTGTGCGGTGGTGCTGTTCCAATACCACACAGTGATGCAGCTCGTCAAGATGCTCACTATGACGCAACTGTAGAAGCTGCTGAGAACCCTCAGTGACATGCAGAATTTCAGATTTTCCAGTCTCATTAGGAGGTGCAACCGTTGTTGTGCTTTCTTGACTGGTTGGGTGATGTTACATGTACAGGTGAGGTCATCATGTGGACACCTAGGAATTTAAAACTGCTGACCCTCTCCACCTCAGACTCATGGATTGTCAGCGGCTGATGAGGTCTCCTCTCCTTCCTCATGTCCACTGTCATCTCCTTGGTTTTATCTGTGTTGAGAGAGAGGCTGTTGTTGACACAACATGTCACCAGACTTGCCACCTCTCTCCTGTATGCTGTTTTGTCACCTCCAGTGACCAGACCAATGAGTGGTGACCAACGACAGGGTGGTGCTGTCCTAGTGTGAGGTGGCACTGTTGTGGTAGAATAGTGTGTAGAGCATGGGGCTGACACATCCTTATGGGGTGCCAGTGTTCATCATCACATTTTTTAAAGTTAGATTTCCAATTCTGACAGATTGCAGTCTGCCAGTGAGGAAATCTAACAGACAGCCACAGAGTGTGGAGTTCAGAGAGACCAGTTTGTTTATGAGTTGGTGGGGGTAGGGGGGGCTTGACTGTATAGGCTGAGCTGTAATTGATGAAGAGCATTCTGATTTAGGTATCTTTGTTTTCCAGGTGGGAGATGTGCATGGCTTCAAAGATAGTGTCCTTAGTGAATCTGTTTGGGTGGTAGACATTTTTTAGGGGGTCCAGTGACTCAGGTGTAATATTCTGGATGTGGGCCAGAACCACTCTCTCAAAGCACTTCAATATGATTGGAGTGAGTGCAACTGGCCTGTAGTCATTCAGACAAGTGAATGGGCTCCTTTTGGAAACTGGGATGATGGTGGTGTTTATAAACCAGGTTGGGACTGTGGCCTGTGCAAAGGAAGGGTTAAATATGGATGTAAAATCATCAGCCAGGTCTTTGGGGTGGTGGGCAGCTTTGAAGGCATCCCAGATGTTGCTGTATAAATGATACAGCGTATTCTGGTCTCTTGTGGAGATATTCACATGCTGGTAAGCATGTGAATGTGAGGAAGCTCGGTAGCAGTGGTCGATTATCATGAGCTTTTAGCCTAGCATGGAGGCCTCCGCCCTGGACTAACTTGCACCTCCACTGATTGCCTTCTTCATTCAAGCATGGTGCTGGAGGGCATTCTCTGAGGTGGCGGCTGCTTGATGTGCTGTGAACAATATAGTCCAGGTCTGGAGGTATAAGACCAGTGAATACTGTGTCGTTCTGCAGCCTAGTGATGTCAAATATTGCCTGCCTGTCATAAGCCAGAAGTGCGAGATATTTATGGAGGGTACTAATAACTATATAAATAAAAATACAAAAAAAACTTGGCATTTAAGAGCAGAACGCACAAAGCCATGGGGGTGCCATTTTGTAAGAACCACAAGCTGACAGATGATCATACAGTCCAGGATTATTGTAGGTTTCAAACCATTTATTTTTAGGTAAAAATCAATGGCAAACTGTCCGTTGCAAACATCCATCACAGTTTATAGACTGACTTCCTGATTCACTTTTGACCTGATGGAGCCATTGTTGTGAATGTTGCCTATTTACATAATTCTGCAGACACATTAGTTATTTAAAGTCATGTTTCGGTCCAACTGATGAATGTTAGACCAATATTCGTTCTCCTTTTAGCTCTGTTTTGGTCTCCACCAACCCCATGAGAAAACCATCTGACTCGTTAAGCTGCTAAATGCCCGTCATGTTCATTAGCTCAAACCCAACAAATCAGTATGTTAGTGGCCGCCAAACCAAAACAAAGGCCCTAAAATGCTCAGTAGAAGTGCGGAGAAGTGCAGATTCAGATGACAAATCTCTATGGGAGTTCCGCAACAAAAAACACCTTTAACATTACATTTCATTTGACATGTTCAGTTGATGTGAAAATATTGATTGGAGCAGCTTTAAATATATGTCCATGTTCATCAAATGTGCATCTCAAGCTCTACCAGGATTGTTAATGAACTCGGGGACAGTCGTCAGAGTTCATATAAGACCTAACTTGTGATAAACCAGTTTTTTCCTTTAAGGAGAAACAGCAAAAGGTTTTTCATAAATACATCAAAACCCTCTGCTTCTAGTGGTGATCTGTGTCTCTGCCTCTGTCTGTCTCTTTCTTCACCTTCTCTCCCCAGGGCGGGCTGAAAACTATCACTTTGCTGCTGTGTCCACTCACAGGAAAAAGACATCAGCAATCAGTACCTGTCAACACTGAGGCCAAACATTTTCACCCATGTTCCTCCATTTTTTTATACCTTTTTCAAAACTCTCTTTTTCCTGTCTGTCAATCTGACTCTTCGCCTGCTTCCATTATCACCTCAATCTTCTTTTATTTAATTATATCTTACTATTCACATCTTCCTCCCTCTGTTCATCTGTCTCCTTCTTCTTATGCTTATACTTAAACCTTACACTGCTCTGTGATCCTACAGTGGCTTATTTCCAGTCTCAGACTCAATCCTTGTATTTTCACACTATTTTACAGGCTTGGCAGCAGAGAGGACAGTGATGCTATGCTTCAGGTACCTGTCACAGTGATCTGCTAAAAGGGTTATACCAGTGGTGGGAGTGTGTGTCTGTTTTTATGTTTCTGTAGGAGTTGAACTGTTGCAGTAAATAGGCTATAAGGTGGGATGATTACAAGTGAAGCTTAAGGAGAGCAGATAGGTAAAAAGAAAGAGAGAAGGACAGGGAGAGGAGGGGAAGATGGGTGGGGAGGGTGGGGGTCTCGGCTCTCTGGCAGGTCTCTCCTCTTCCAGATGCCAACAGCAAGTTTGCCCATATGCTGCGAGCGATCTGCCTGCCAACTCTGTCTGGGTGAGGTTTTTTTTTAGTTGTTTTGTTTTGACTTAGTTTCGACCGTGAACAGCGATAAAGTTAGAAACCCAAACAAGCTAATGAGGAGCAGGAAATAATGAGCTGATTGCATGATTAGAGGCACAATTCCTCTGTACACTGAAAAGCCCTCACAGTTATTTCTTATTTACATATCTGCTCTGCATCTAGAGAGCATCAAAAACATTAAGTGGCTGCTGTGTCCAGGCTTCACTGAGGTCACTGTTTGCTAAGGTTCAAGCAACCATATGAAAATCACCATGAAATCACTGCCCATTCTTCACCACCCACCCTTCACGCTGATTGTTCGAGAGGCAGACAGGAAACTAGCGGGTCATGCTGTCCGGAGAGGCAGAGTCAGGTAAAGGTAATTGCTTAGCAAGAGAAAGATAAAACCGCAGATAGGATCAGGAGGAAAGGGGGAGAAGTGACAGCCTGTAATTGGAAACAGAGAAGGACAGAAGATGGTGGGGAAAGAGAAAGAGCAAGAGGTGGCTTGATGGAGAGAAAGAGAATGCTACATCTCATGCAAACCTGCTGTCTTGAGCCATATGCACTCTGCCACAACGTGACACAACACATGGCCACACATGTCATATTACCACACATGGCATCCTGCAGAGCAGTGTAACATGGGTAAGCAGAGCTATACATGTCTCACACAAACAAGTGCTGCCTTCAGCTTCTCTCAGTGGCCAAGTTATCCTTTCAGATATTTTTCATTGTGCATTTATTTTTCATTTAACATTTATGACAGAACAAATAACTCATGTAAAAAGTTAATGTAATGAGTAATGTTAGAGCCACAAAAACAAATGTGATGTGATTGTTTAATTTGTCCAGCTGCGTGAAACATGACAACACTCCACCAGTGGAGGTTTATTTACATGCATCACTCTGACAGCTTACGAAACCCATTATGAAATGCCTCCAGTGTTGTACAGTAATGTTATAACAAGATGTAGATGGTAAGAAAGCATGACCAGGCTGACACACACGTAATCTCTCCTCCTCGTCCTCCTTCTTTTGCTGCAAATATCCGAGGGCAAGTAGGGAGACTTGTCAGGGTAGGTAGTCGTCAACCCTGAAGATCTGCAAACACACTGTTGCGTTTCTAGTGGTTCAGTGCTCCATTGGTAAAAACGCAGAAACCACTGAGGATAAAATGTTCATGCTTTTGTGCGCGTGTGTGTGTGTGTGTGTGTGTGTGTGTGTGTGTGTGTAGTATAAGTGAACATACCCAGGACTGAATCGTGGTCCTTGATGCCTCCTCATCTGTCCAGCTGTGTGCGTATGTGAATGTATTTTCCTTCCTCCGTCTCTCTTGGTCCACAAGTTGCCGACACTCCCCCACACGTGCCGCCCCTGCACTCCTCAGGTCTTCCTCAGTCGCTTGCTGTCTCACACTCAGACCCTGGCATCAGCAGCTGTATTGCCAACCTGCCACTCACCCCCCTCTTCCTCCTCTCCTCCCTCCCCCCCTTCGGCAGGCTCGTGTGTACACACCTCCTTTCACTCCTGGTTGGTTATTGTCCCAAAAAAATGATCCAGGCAGTCACAGGAGGGGTAGGGGGGCAGAGGGGGGGCTCGTGTGAGATTTTCCTCTCCTTGAGACAGTGGTCCTCAGCAGATCAGGGCACCCTCCATCTCCCCCGGTGTGGAGCTGGGATTATGAGAGGAGAGGGAGGATGGGGAAGGAGCGTGCTGTTGCTGTAGCTGTTGCCTCCTTCAGTATGAGCGCCTCTCTCTCGTTTAGCATGCTGTTCACCCCCCCCCCCACCCCCCCCCCCCTATCTCTCTCTCTCTCTCTCTCTCTCTCTCTCTCTCTCTCTCTCTCTCTCTCTCTCTCTCTCTCTCTCTCTCTCCCTCTCCCTCTCCCTCTCTCCCTCTTTATCTCTCACTACCCACCCACAATCCCTCCCTCCCTTTTCACAGCAACTGCCTATCTGCTGCTGCTCCGGCTGTTTGGATTCACAGTTCACTGTGCTGCCGAGTTTACAGTTTAGGGAGTCTCTCCAAACATCCAGTCAGGCAGAAAAACGAAGAGATCTGAGAACAGGGATTAGGGAACGGAAAAACAGGAAAGAAGAAAATCATTTAATTTTGAGGCAGGAAAAGAGGACAATAAATAATAATAGAAAATTAGGCCATGAATATTTTACAAAGGATATAATGCCAAGAATATTTGTGTATTTATGTGCTATATTTACATTTGAGTCACAGAGCTAAGAAATAGATGTTCTAAAAGGTTGTTTAACAGCAGCATTGTTAAAGGTCTTTCCACATTCTTTAACAACTCTTTTATACATCTCGGTACAATAATCTGTTCCATGGTATTAAATTCTCATTTATATATATCCATATTAATGTTACTCTCCACTTCATACAGAAAAAAAAGCTGCTTGCATGAATATGAGAAAGGAAATGCAATTTCTGGCTACCTGGAATAGGAAATCACCATTTGGGAAATCGGTGAAAAATCGTACAGCTGATGGAAATTTGTCATGTCAAGGTTGTTAGACATGTTTTTAAGGATTCTGGAAATAGCTTCAGAACAATGCTGTGTATTTTTAAACTTAAACCCACTGAGTTTTTCAGAGACTGCTAGGGATTTGGCTTTCAGAAAAACAGATCCGTAACTGTGTGACTCAATGTAATGATAATACAGAGAAGACACAAACTGGGGCTAAAAGAGACACAATGAATAACAAAATGTGGGGTTTTTTTTAGAATATAAAGAGCTAGCTTGGACCTTGTAAATTGTCTTCTGCAGCATCCCAAATGACACCAAACTGTTCCTGATATAGTGTGTGAGTATAAAATAAAAAGGAGGATTTTGGTTCCAAAAATTCCTTTTTGGAATGTCATTCTTCCAGTGGGTTTGTTCTGTTTAATCAGCTCACCCATTTCGCCAGAGGCATGCAGAAGGGAGAGGGAGGGAATGAGCGAAAAATAGACATTTTTATTGTTCGGCCCTGTTGCCTTGTCAGGGTGAATCTGATCACAAGGAACTGAGGTTCAAACACACAGAAACACACACAGAGAAACACACTCCTCTAGCCTGACTGACTGCCCCGAGGTCAGTTAACAGCTCATCGCAAGAAAGGAGAAGTCTGGCCTGTGACCCCGAGGTCAGGGTTCGGGCATGTCATGAATTCTGGTGGAGGGCAAGTCCAGCAAACACCTAACACTCCAACCTCTGAGCCAATCTGACCAGCCCACCCAGACACATACATAAATATACCCTATCACATGTATTTTCCACGCTAAAGCTTTAATGCAGCTCTGATATTCTCATTTTAAAGCTTTTCCATCCAATACTGAAACTTCTGAATATAAAAGAGGTCACAGGGAGAAAAGTTGGAGCAGATAGCTGAGCGTAGAAAGATGGCTAGGCTAACAATATGATTTTGGTTAAAGGATGGGTTCATAAATAAATAGACTTCATATAAAGATGGACGTAGCGAGGTGTGATGTCACCCATTGACTTTCTTGGAGCTTGGGAGAGCAGCAGGTGAGCAAACTGTCAATCACGCCTGTCAATCAACGCCCACACAGAAGTCATCAAAGCCTGTTATAAGTCTTCAAATCTTATTAATGGAGCAATAACCATAATGAACATAATGACTCGCTGAAAAATATGACTGACGTAGTATTTCTAGAGGGATGTTGATGCCGTTTGAATGGGGTTCTATTGGTGGCAGGGAGTTTTGGGATTTGGATTTAAAGATCATGCTTTGGTTGCATGATCAGAGGAGAAGAAGGGGGCTATGCTGAAAAAAATGATACTTCAACAGGAGGAATTAAAAGGTTTTAGCATGTCTTTTTATCTTACCTTTAGGATCAGTTTAGCCTCACTGCATTACACTGAGAAAAAAAGACAAAGTTGCACTGGACCCCCAAACAATCTACCTGTTATCCTGTCAATTAGAAGTGGTGTATCTACAGGAAAATCGTCCGCAGCAGCGACTGTCATGACCATTTGGATTAAGATTTCTCTAATCTGATGACAGCCAATGAAATCATTTTGCTTGAATTGAGTTTTGCATATCTAGCAGATATAGTTAGATGACTTAGTCAGATAGTTCGTGACTCCCTCTCTTAGAGACATGGAGACGGTCCAGAGTTCTTGGCTGCAGAACTGTTTTATAAAATGAAGTGGTGCAAAAGTTTTTTATGTGCTCCTAAACTAATAAATGGAAGACAACCCATGAGAACCTGTAATATAATTTGCTGCAACATTTGGTGTCAAGGCCATTTTTTTACTGCTTCAGGCATTATTGATGGTATGCCATCTGACTGCAGCACCAGAGGAGCAGGTGGTGTTTTTCCACTGCCGTGTACTTTATGAACAACCTTTACAAAAGGTTAAATAGAGTAACAGAGAGCTAACAAATAAATAAATTACTGAACTAATTTCCTAAACTAAAAATAATAACATTACTAAACAAACTTAAAATTGACTTTAAATGGTCTTGTAAGTATAACAGTAGGTGAGTAAACAAGTGTTTATTCCCTTTCCCCTTCTACGTCAAGGTCATGAAATAATTTCTGTCACACAGCTGACTCGCTCACTCCACTGACGATCATGGTATTTTGTTTCATTCCCTACCTTGATAACTCTACCATGGCAAGGATATCCTTGTGGGCATACAATGACTGCATACACAAGATGTCTTCACAGTGGGTACAGAGCATGAAGATTATACCGGCGCGGATCACACACTGCAGCCAAGTGACAGTCTTCTTTCTCAAAGCTCCACTTTTGGGAGGGCTTTCATTTGCACTGACATTTAGGACAGAATGGGATGACATTTGAGTTGTGACTGTATGTGGGACGTGGGTCACACATAAAAATATCAGATGACTTGGATGGAATATTGCAGGAACTAACTGGTACAAGTCCTACACATTCAAACATCAAACTATGAATATATATACATATATAATTTTATTATAGAGTCAATTACAGGAAAATGTATGTGATAAATGGGGATTTTTTTCTTTATCTCCGAACCCAACAGGGTTTTCTTTTAGCTATGGGAATGATTCATGTTCACACTTACTTTTCTTGTCACTTTATGCTCAAGTAGCTCAAGATATGCAAACTAATTCCATAATAAGAGCAAGTTCTCAGGGATGAAACAGGAAATTTGATTTAAACATGCATACATTATTTTATTTTCTTTGCTATAGCATACACGCTTTCTGTCAGCAGCTGTGTCATGAAACTAATCACAGGCTTGTTCATTACTGTTGTGTTTGGCAACTTCTCTGCATTACAGCGTATTTAAATGGGACACAGTCAAGAGCCAAGTGGAATTACGTCTCTGACCGTGGTCACACTCACAAAAATACCTCACACTTCTCATATGACCTAAACTATTTCCCATCAAGTAACTCTATACTGAGGATGTCACAGTCTGAAACTCCAAAACATAAAGCTGTTATAAACTGAGCTGTTGTACATCTAGCCAAAATGTTTACAGAAGTAGTCTTATCACGAGGAAGCTCTTCATATAATTTCATAAAGAATCTTCTGAATTTCAAAGTAACACAAAACTACATTTTGTTACATTAACTGAGAGTTGAAAAATGATACTCGTATACAATAAGCTGATATAATTCTCCTGAAACGTACGTAAAATGAAGTCAGATAAAATCGAATAAAGTCTCCATTGAGATTTGTGTTTATTAGTCCTTGATTGATAAAGGTTTCTTTCCGTGCGGCTCAGACAGAAACACTTTATTTCTGTGTCTGTCTATAATAAACTGGCTGCCCTGTGGCTCAGACATAGCAGCTTATTCACCTTTCTCTCTACCTGAGCTGCCCATGACATGTCACGTAATAAGTTTGTTTTCAGTGCAGCCCCCAACAAAATGGATTTTTTAAAAAAGAAAAAGACTTCTTGTTGTCTCCTGTTTACTCCCTCCATCTTTTTCCTTCTCCTCCTCTCACTCCGTCGCTCAGAGAAAAGATCACTGATGACACATTCATTAGCGGTGATATTAGGGAAGAGAGAAGAAGCACTTAGTTTTGATGCTAACTATATTGGCAATGAAACATGGTTATCTCTTTCTATGTGCGTGTGTGTGTGTGTGTGTGTGTGTGTGTTTCAATGTGTGTGTGTGTGTGTGTGTGTGTGTGTGTGTGCGTGTGTGTGTGTGCGTGTGCGTGTGCATGTGCGTGTGTGTGTGTGTGTGTGTGTAAGTGAGAGTCTTATCAGTGGAAACAGACCCAGACGTGAGCGGGGTGGTGAGCAGGAGGAGGATGTGGCGAGGGGGGCTGGAGGGGTGGGGTGGAAAAGCAACAGTGAAATTGAGGGATAAGAAAAGAAATAGGAGACTGGAAGCAGGGAGAGACCGGGGAGATGGACGATAGACACATGGACGATATCAAAAAGATATTGGATAATGTTTCGTAAACAAGGAGAGTGCAAAAGATAAATGACCAAAAAAAGGGGGAGAGGAGGAGGAAAATGGGACATGATCTTGATGGAAAGTGGGAGCAAAGGGAGGAACTGGTTGAGGGAGAAGATAACTATAAGGTGATAACAGTGCAAGAAATGAGTGCAGGCGCCTCAAGGGAGGAAGAGATGCTAGCAGTCACTTATTTTTGACTCCTGTCCACAGTATTGTCATGTTGCTTTAGATTAGCCTGTTGGCTGCAATGTATAGTACATTGTCTTCAGTGTCTTCTGAAAATGGGCATACAACAATGATGTCTGCCTGAAATTGTCAGGAAAGATTAAGGAAATGGAGCGTCACATGTCTCCACAGCATGTACAATGCATCTCTTAATTAACCATGCTTATGCTTACAGGGACTGGAAGTGTCCCTCTGATGCAGTGTTTCTTCTTCTTCTTCTTCCTCCTCATCTGCAGCATAATTTGCTCATCACACAGCGTGGTTTGTATCCCTGGTACCTCATTTCCCACAAAAATGAAACTGGAAATGTTGCAGTTCTGTATCACTTGAACAGGTTCATGATTTGTTTTTGTACATTGTGTATAAACAGCCTGAAGACAGAAACATGCGTCTGTTTCTGCGAGTCAGAAAACATTTGAGAAAATCGTGCACAGAGAAGTGTTTTGATCCAACAACCAGTATGAAAACACATGCCCTTCTATCTTGTTTAGGTGCTGAATCCAAAAGACTGTGACTGTGATTTATATTTCCCAGTCGACTTGCAACATCATCTTCTGCTCCCAATTAAATGTATTCTCTACTACATGAAAAATAGCTTTGAGTTTTGAGAACAAACTGGCTTTTCATCAAACAGATCAGGTGTGTGTCTGGAAGAAGAAAAAACAAAAATAGGTGTTGTAACAAAAAACTGGATCTGTGCACACAAGCCTGATTAACTGAGTGTTTGCCAACATACTTGCATGTAGCACTGTCATGTACACCATGATACATTGCCACATTTATCAAACAGTGCACACAATGTATTTTTCTACTCTGTTTTATCATTCTTATTTGATGCACAATTCTAATTTGTTTACAGATAAGGCTGGTTAGTTCAAATCTCAGGTGCAGAGGCAAACCAACAGTGATGTTGAGGTTGTGCTACATATCACAACCTTGTTCATTTTCTTAATGAGATTTGTTGACAATAAGAAAAATACAGAAAATTGACAGCTGTGTCCTTAAAATATCTGAAACCTGTTTGAGCATTTTCCTTTAGTTATGTATGTATGAAAGGTGCCATACAAATAAATCCCCATGTTTCCAGTAAATCTAGTGTCATCTCCTGAAATAAAGGCAAAAGTCGCTATAGAAAGAAATACAGATGTAGAATGTCTTCAACCCTGAAAAAAAAAATGACTGAGTTACATGTTTGCTGTACCTGTTATCCATCAATCAATCAAAATTTGTTTAACTCACAGAGCTAAAGCTATGTACAACGTGCAGGTTTCTGCAAGCATATATCATCTGTGGTTATCTAAAGGTCTGTCCCCTGTGTCTTTGTGCATAAATGCTGTGTATCTTTCATAAGCATGTTTCAGCCTTTCACACATTGGCTTACATCTTCCAAAAGCACTCTAAACTGGATCTAAATCATTAGCACCTACCCACCATGTGCATTTCTCATGGATACCATCAGAGAGAAAGGGGCATTATTAGTGTTTTGCCCTACAAACACTCTGCAGCTATGCAGTGCCCTTAAGGCACTATAAACACACATTGCCTGCCTCAGAAGTCGCAGCAGGCAACCAGAGTCAGCGCATGTATGAAGTCCAACAGAAAGTCACAACAAAGCTTGGACATAAAAAGAGAAGTGAGGGCTGGAGAGATGAAAAGGAGTGTCAAAAATGTCTTAATAGTGAGTGAGACACAGCTGATGGGGGCAGAGATACAGTATATTTAAGAGGAGAAATATAGAAAAAAGATTAAGAATAATCACATCCAGAAGGGAAAGACAGATTCTTAGAGTGTGCACCTGACAGAGATAGCTCCAGATAGAAAAATGATACAGATGGAGCGAGAGATTGTGTGTGTGTGCCTGCGTTTATAATGTGTGAAAGTGGAAACAACTCTGTGAGGTGAGGAGAGATGGAATGAGTGTGCGAATTAAGAGATATGGAGATATGACAGGAGAGGCCTGCAAAAATCAATACAGAGAGATAATGTGGATTGAGGGAGAAGTGGGGCAGGAGAGGAGAGAGAACGGTGACAATAAAGCTGAAAGAAGGGCAAAGGAGGCAGAGGGAAGGAGCGAGTGATAAGGAGAGAGAAAGAGAGAGAGAGAGAGAGAGAGAGAGAGAGAGAGAGAGAGAGAGGAGAGAGAGAGAGAGAGAGAGAGAGAGAGAGAGAGAGAGAGAGAGAGAGAAAGAGGATGTGATGAATATAAGAGAAAGCAAGATGATGTGAGAGCTGTTGTTTGTCCTGAGGCTGCTCTCTTCAAGGAAGGACAAGGATGTGGGGGTGGTTAGCAACATTTACTGACACAAACTGCGAGCGTGTGTTCATTTTTCACAGCAACCAGCCACCAATAATATTATATAAGAACGATCAAACAGAAGAAACCATAGCAACTGTAATCCAACAGCCACTAGCTTTATGTAGACGGAGCACACAATAACAGGTGTGACAGTAGCAATTACAGATGCTAAATATCTTTTAAGCTCTCAAAAATTTAAAAAAAATTAAAATAAAATCCACACCTGTCATTTTTTACCAGGAGGAGAGAAGAGCGTGCAGCCTAACAGGGACGAGATGTTTTTGTTATAGGGAGGGCTCCTGATCAGAAAATTCCTGACGGGAGCCCCAGACAGTGAATATTTGAAATTTTATTGTTGTTGGGAGGATAACCCCTTGAGATGAAACATCTCGTTTTCAAGGGGGTCCTCAAGACATAAGACAGAGACAATACAAACATGTTCATTCACACTAGCTCAAACTCTCCCTCATCCCACCTCACCCGCCCCGCCCGCCCCACATATAAACTAAAAATTTTTTTTTTAAAACTTTAAAAAACAACAACATATTGCAGTATAAAGAGGCATAACAGCATTTAGCCCATACCCATATATATATATATATATATACACGTATGCATAATATACACACACCTACACCCATACTTGCATACACATATAAATAACAATAATAAAATAAATAAATAAGTCCAGTCACACATGAGAAAAACATTTACAGCAACAGTTTGCTTGCAAGTAGGTAAGAAGTGATGTTTTGAATGAATGCAAAGAAGTGATAGATCTTAAAGATCCAGGCAGGCTATTCCAATCTGAAGGGGCTTTAAATTGAAAGGTACATCGACCACTCTCTTTGGAGATGTTTGGCACAGTGAAGGAGGGATATTCAGTGTGTCTTAATCTATAGCTGGGTCTATATGTGATTAAATATTCCTTTAGGTAAGAAGGATAATCAGAGTTTACGCATTTAAAGATAACCTGGTACCAAAGTCTTCTGGCTTTTGGTGATAATAAATTCAGTGAGTCATACATTACACAGCATTTCAGGTCTAAAACAGAGGCATGATAGACAGAACAGTAGATCAGGCTATACAGGTCACAGTCCAAATGACCCTCACTTCCAAAAAACTCTGTCTGGATCCCCAGCTTAGGAGAGGATGAGGCAGGATAAATAAGGTAGCTGCAGAGAATGCCGTTTCACTAGCTACAGCTTAAAAGCTCATTTGCATCTGTTTCACAATCACACAGGGCTAAACTGGGCCTTGGATGGCCTAAATACCAGTAACCACACCTGTCTTTATTCTTCGGCCCACACACCACCAGACTCTCGGGCCATCATGTCTGACCGCTGATTGTTTGGCTGGAGTAAAGTCCCAGATTCACGGCAAGTTCGTTTGTGTCTGAAGCTATGATTTTACAATTTACAAAAGATATACCATATTAAAATGTTTACATGCTTGATCATTTACATTTCGTCTTTTTGATTATCTGTCTTACAGAACTATGATGTTAGATGTGGACTTAAGTACTGTTTAATCTGTGAACTGTTCTTATATATTACTAAAGACAACATTATTTACAAGTGTCCTGACATGAGAATTAAACTTGCAGTAAGTGATTTTATGGCCACTTAAAGGCAGTAGACACATGCTGCAGGACATTTATATCACCTGTTGATATAAATCTGTTTGCAGTTTTGGAGCAACCATTCTGACCACTTGATGAATTTAAATCCAAAATTCACAATTGTTTTAGCTCTGTTTTTGGTCTCCACCAACTCCACCAAGAATACGGCTCTTTATCTGCTAAATGCTACACCATATTTACCAGCTACTCTTTTCATTTGGTGCTGACCCGACAGTGTACGGCAATGAGAGCAGTGAGTTTGACCCAAAAGCTGAAGGCTAGGAAATTAACACATTGAGCTTTAAGACGCAATGAAACTCCTCAGAGCTGAGGGAAACTGCAAAATTGTAATTTTTTATGAGTTTGCCAGAACAGACGACCCTTTTTACATCACGTGTTAATTTGATTTATTGTTATTATGGCAATATTGATTATTGCTGCTTTAGATGTAACAAAAAAATGGCACAAATGTAATAAATGTTTGGCATCATATCAGGCAGAATTTAAACATCATGCCTATATCCTGGAGTAAATAGGCTTTTCATATTGTCCTAGTAAGCTATCACAGCATGGCAGTGATCCAGCATGCACAACACCACAACCCTGAAAGTGAAACAGCAAATGGAAATTCAGCCTTCATTAACCTGATTATTTACACCCATACTTTTCCTACTAACACATCAAAATATGTGCTTTATTGCTGGATAATAAGCCGAGCTACATGTTGTATTTTGCAACCTTAGCTCACAGTACTTTGCATTAAAGAATACTGCAATGTAAAATAAAACAAACCAATATGGAAGGATGACAATTACACCATCAAATGCCATTAAAAAGACATTGTGTTACTGTGAAGTCGATAAAACATTCAGCATTGCTTACAAAACAAAAGGGAGTGAGTCATCCTGGTTTATGGAGATGTCAGTAGAATTTTCACCATAATATTTCATAAATATGATTTTTTTGATAATGATGAATAACCCTAAAATCTCATAATCCTGGTCTTTGAAGCCTGTACACACCCCTGGTACACCCACACACAGGTGTTTTGAAATATTTTGCCTGATTAGACCTCCACTCAAGAGAGTACAGACTGTGCTTGATTGACGTCTGTCTCACTTCCATTTTGCTGAAATTGTTATGGTGGGACAAATGAACACCTTTATCATCTTCTTCAAGATTGGTGACATCAAGTCACTCCCAGCATAGCTCCAACAGCAGAGGTTTAATCAGCCAGTTATTGAAAACACCTGGTGTGCAGGAGCTTCACTGTGAAGTGGTTCAGTTTTCTGAACTTGAATTTGCTTGGTTCTTACAATTTTCTTGTGTAATTATCGTCAAAGATCATCAACAGTCAACCACAAAATGTTGTCACATTACATAATTATAGCAACACAGGTATCTGATGATATTGATGCCCTGCCCCTCTTGATCTTACAGCAACTAAAAGGAGAATGAACAAGTGATTGAATTTATGAAAGAATACGAAAGTCTAGGAGTTCATTGCCTCTAACACAGCAAGACATTTGAACACTCCATAGTTTCAGAGAAGGAGAGAAAAGCGTGACTGCTTCTTTATTTCTTGATGTTGACTCTAATGGTCAGGAGTCCTGTGGGGACCTGAGGGCCCTGGCAGTAAAATAAGGAAATATCAGCTTGAAAATGGAGTCTGCTCAGAGACCCAGTGAGGCCTTTCATGCGATAATTAAAACTTTACTATCAAATTGAAAAATCACTTAAGGCCACTGCAGAGAGGAGAGCAGGAGAGAGCTGTCTGATGTGTGCTTGGATTTCATCAGCAGGACATGCGTGGAACCAGAGGAGAGTTAATCCAGTGTCCGTCTCACCTTTCACATCTCAATTTTCCAGCTTTAGTCAAGTGTGATACCTCATTTACACTGAACAATTATTGTCATGGTGTGTGGATTTCCTACCTTTCAAGATCACCTGCGGATATAATATTTCTATCAGAAATGTGGCAGGAATAAACAGAAGGCAGAAGACATCCTCCCTGTGAAGCAACAGTGTCCATTCAGAGTCAGTAACAGGGCATCTGTCATAGTTGTTCAGGCAATATCACATCACAAAGTCACTCTGGACCATATGGGTTACTATATAAGCAAAATTCTCTGTGTCTAACAAAGCATTTCTTTGCAGTATGTTGTCTTTCTGTGCTTAGATTAGGATAGAAATAAGAGTAATAGTGCTGAGGATGTGTTACAGCCATACACTGTATAGAAAGGTGGACATAGTGAGGTGTTACATAATCCATTGGTTTGCATTAGAGTCGGTTTGAAGCCCAGAGTTGCTGCTTATAATTGGTGCACTCATTTCAGCCACTTTGTATTTCTGTAAAGAAGTTGACACTTTTTGAATGGGAGTAAGTTGGACTTTTTGGATAGTTGCTGCTTGGTCACAGCAATTGATAATATTTCTTTGTGAAATCTTGATGTTTTATTGAGGTATAATTCGTTAAAATTGGTAGGTACCATGAATTAGCAGACATCCATCTATCCTGTGCAGTATCAGGGGAGCTGGAGCCTGTCCCAGCTCACACAGGGTGAGAGGCAGGACACACCCTGGACAGGTTGCCAGTCTGTCACTGTAACACATGTAAACACAACAGACCATCATTCATATTCACACCTATAGGCATAATGTTGATCATGCAGTCAAATAAACCTCATGATTTTAAAATGAGAATGTCATTATGGATTGGAAATCAATCAAAATATTTACATAAATCGGTGTATTTGTACAAAAAACAATAAAAAAAAACATCCCAGTAATGAACTGCCATAAATGAGAGAGAAGAACTGTTCTGTTGTTTTGGAAAATGAAACAAAGATGTTGACATTACTGCACTCTATTGCCAGCTGTCCATGTGTTCTACTAATTTCACAAAAGGTTTGATTGTTCTGTGTGGGTGCTCAGGTGTGCTCTTTATCTGTGTGTCTTGTGCTGAGCTGTGTTTATGAATATCATCATACTGCAGAGACAATGGAGCAACTGTTGAACAGTTGCCCTCTCTCCGCTGTTATAAAAGCCATTCTCATATTACATGATATCAACTTCACTGGACAAAACGACGCAGGCATAGAAAGATGATCTTGGCTTTTCCTCATATACTTTACACTTCATTTTTAATCCATAAAAAGACACATAAAGCAAAATGTTATGCACGTTTTCATCTTCATTGCTTTCCTTTTCCTGCCCCTCATAATGTCTCCAATAGATGGGAGTGGAACCTGGAGATGAATCCTTGTACACACTCACTGGAGATGAAATGAAAGAAAGATGAGTCAATTAATGGGAAGCAACATGAATAATGTCTTTTGACGTGTGGAATGAAGTGTGAGGATCACATATTGTCACTGCAGACGCAGAAACACAAAAACATAATTATGGAGGGGCATCTCTGCAGTGTGTTACACACACTCTGCAGCTCGGGTGTTTGTGTGTGTGTGTGTGTGTGTGTGTGTGTGTGTGTGTGTGTGTGTGTGTGTGTGTGTGTGTGTGTGTGTGTGTGTGTGTGTGTGTGCTGTGTGTATGTGTGTGTGTGTATGTGTTGCATCTGGTGATCTTTGAAAATGGTTTGTGACATGTGGAAAGCCAGAGGACACAACACTGAATCATATTGCTTGCTCCTCATATTAGATTCTCTTGTTTTCCTTTTTTTCACATGACAAGACACATCTCATACCTGAGGCGGCTCTCACCTTCCTTTTGTTGTGGAGTTTCATTTTCTCACAGCATCGATCTGATTTGGACCACAGAAAGTGTGGGGAAGGAGGAAGAGAGAGGGCAGGGTGGGGTTGGGGTTGTTGATTTTCTTTGAGTCTGTGAGTGTTGAAGCATTATCCACTTTTTAGAGGGTGTTGTTGTTCAGAAGCAGCCGGCTGGAGAGCCCTGCCTGCTGTACCTAATCGGAACTGAGAGCGTGACGTCCTGATTAAAAACCCAATGAAAGCATTCTCTCTCTCTCTCTCTCTCTCTCTCTCTCTCTCTCTCTCTCTCTCTCTCTCTCTCTCTCTCTCTCTCTCTCTCTCTCTCTCTCTCTCTCTCTCTCTCTGTCTCACACACTCACACTAACACACACACACACACACACACACACATAGTCATGTTTCCATCACTTCATAGGACGAATCTTGTGGCTCAGGAGAACAGGAAATAATGGTGAGTCAAGGCCTTTATTTTATGGGTCCTACAGTTTCATATAATTTCCTAGAGAGGAACTCAACAGGTTGTTTCCAGAAGCAGCAGGCAACTGTTTTCAGTTAAAGAGTTATGATAAAGCTCTGTAGGCAACTCGCCCACCACTTAATGGCAGGCAGAAAACGTTTGCAACAAGCTGGTGTGCAAAGTGGAGCATTAAGAAGCTAAGGGGCCAGATATGCTTTTCTCAGGAGTTGGTGGTGAAAGCTAAAAGGAGAGTGAAAATTGGACTTGCTAATGTTGCTCTGCGTCTGCTGAGTGTGTAAATAGGCATCTGTTTGCCAACACAGCAGGGTATGGCTGGCGTACTCCCGGCTGTGTCTGAAATCACTCCCTATTTACTATATGGTGCACATTTATCCTCCACCATGTCATTTGAGTGTCCAAATTCTGAATGTCTAAATCTGTCCAAAGCATGCACGCTACTTTTAATCCCACAATGTAACATGCTTTGTTTTATACATGCAAAAATGACCGTTTTGTGAGCATGTAGCTCGAAACATCACTGGTAGATGTCTTAATAAACTGCATCTAAGGGAGCTACATTCACCTTTCTTTGTAATTTATGGGATGTCATCATACTACACTTTTGGATGAATAGTGAATATCTGAAATATGTTTTTGGTGCTCACTCTTTTAATAAGAACAACAACTAGTATGTAGAAACAAAATCAATTCACAGTTTGTGCTGGAAAATCTTGTGTATACAGATATGCTGCTCACTATTATATTGGGAGAAGTGAATGACGTATTTAGGACACATCCCACGTCTCTCTATAAGGCACTGCTATGTTTACAGCATCCTCAAGTGACCAAAAAGAATCACTGACTGCTTATTAACTCGTCACCACTAACTAATCTTGTCTTTATTTTTCTTATAATTACATATAATTAGGACTAATTAGTGCTTTCTAGAAAGTGTCTTGGGAAATCACAAAATTATAATTATAAACGTTAAAATTATAAATGTTGGAGTTGACGTTCCCAAAAAAACTGAGTAGCTGACAGACAATGACTGAGGCTGTACTGGGCAGTTTCCAGGTGTGAAGATGAAGCAGATGTTGCTTCTAAGCTCAATATTTTCCTGGGTGAATAAAGGTTTAACAAATGTCAGCCGCAGACTGTAACTATGCCAACACACACACACACACACACACACACACACACACACACACACACACACACACACACACACACACACACACACACACACACACACACACACACACAGACACACAGACACACACACACACACACACACACACACACACACACACACACACACACACACACACACATAATGACAATGGACATAACTACATCTAGTATCCTGTTAGTGAAGGACTAGGCTGTTATTAATCTTTCACCTTCATCACTCTCCAACCTCTCTCTCTGCTTCAGTATATCCCTCCTTCCCCATGCTAACCTTTCATTCCCTGCCTCCCTCCCAGTTTTTTGAGTGGTTATATATGCATAAAAAGAGAAGGGGAGGAGAGGGAGAGTTTTAATTAATTTTCCTGTCTATATCTCCCTGCATCCACCTGCTCCATAGTCCTAGCAGGCAGTATGTAACCTGGAGTCAAGCCCAAGCCTCCATGACAGGAGAATTGCAATTATTTCCTCAACGCCCTTATCACACCTTATAACCATCCACCCGAACTCTGTTTGAATATAAATGTTTTATGATCTGACAATGCTATGGTTTAAGGTTTAGTTTTAACACATACACAACCTGGTTAGGTTTAGGGAGATATCATAGTGTTGGTTAAATCTCAAACCAGTCGCATGGCAGTTTGTGAAATATTCATGAAATGTCATCTACAGATTTGTGTACATAGACACGAATTTGCCATTTTTTTCGTGACACTCAGAACAACTTTGAAACTAATGTATTTTAATTGGAAGTATACATACGTTAGGTTAAGCTGAGTGAAAAAAGGTTAACTTGTGTACATGTGTCTGTGGATTCAATTTTGTGACTATTTCACAAACTGCCTTGAGACTGGGATGTAAATGTTCTGCTTTGTTAAGGTTGGGAGACCTTACAGTACTTATTTAACCCTCCTGTTGTCCTCGAGTCAAGGAAAGAAGGATGGAAGGAAGGAAGGAAGGAAGGATGGAAGGAAGGAAGGAAGGATGTAAGGAAGGAAGGAAAGATGGAAGGAAGGAAAGAAGGAATGATGGAATTGTAACGACCTCAGACAGGAAGGAGGACTCAAACGCTTAACTCGAAGGGAATTTATTAAACAAAAAAACGCTCTCAAGGAGGATGATAAAGGGGAACCAAAAACGCTCACTTGGAGGACAGAATGAAACAAGGCTTCTCGGGCTGCATGACGGTGACGCTGACAAGACAAAACGAACTGACACAAGACAAGGGAGACAAGGACTATTTGAACATGAGGTAAGGGGACACAAGTGGAACCAATCAGGGGCGGGGTTGACAATCACAGCGGAAGGCACACAAAGGGAGGAAGTCTGGAGGATCTGAAACAAGAGGGAAAAGGTGAGTACAAAATAAAACAGGAAGTGCATGACAGGACGGGACATGGGTGACTTGACTAAATTAAAACATAAAGGACCAACACATGACACAAGACAAGACATTAACAAATTTGACGAGACATAACAGGAATGGAGGAAGAAATAAGGAAAGGAGGGAGGAAGAAGGAAGGAGGGAAAGATGGAAGGAAGGAAGGAAGGAAGGAAGGAAGGAAGGAAGGAAGGAAGGAAGGAAGGAAGGAAGGAAGGAAGGAAGGAAGGAAGGAAGGAAGGAAAGAAGGAAAGAAAGATGGAAGGAAGGATGGAAAGATGGAAGGAAGGAAGGGAGGAAGGAAAGATGGAAGGGAGGCAGAAGGAAGGAAGGAAGGAGGGAGGAAGGAAGGAAGGGATGGAAGGAAGGAGGGAGGAAGGAAAGAAAGTGAGAAGGAGGGAGGAAGGAAGGGAGGAAAGAAGGAACAGTCAAAACAGACGGGGTCAATTTGACCCGGGAGGACGACACAAGGGTTAAGGTTGGGAATCAAAGTGGACATGGACAAGAAACACGTCAAGTAGAAATTGCTACAAAACTAAGGCTACATCCGAAATTCTACAGGTGAGATTTTTCAGTACATCCAAAACTTTAGTATGAAACCAGTAGTATGTGTATTGCATACTCTATTTATGGGGAAGTATTACAGTATGCAAGCAGTGGACACTGCCCTGGCATAAATATCCAAAAATGCAGTTCAGTAGTGACAACAATTACGGCGGACAGAAACAAAGGCACCAGTAACGCTTTAATTTAGGTAAGGTTTCACTTTGCTAGGTGTAATATTGTTTTTGATTTAGTTCAGGCCTCTATGGTTGGCACGGGCTACTATGGCTATGCATCTCCAACCAGCAAGGAGGCTCTCAGGAAGTGATGTGATAGTTACAGCTTGGTGCATCCGAAAAGATACATGCTACTGTTTATTCACACAAATGTTGAACAACAGTACATATTGGGTATTTAGTGTACAGTATGCGATCTCGGACACAGTTTAAGTCTTTATTCAACTCTGCCACCCACACTTTCCAGACAGTGGAGGACTCTCTCACCTTTACACCTCTACACCTCACCTTGTATTGACCTTTTTCTACAGTGCCAGAAACCATCACCTGAATATAACTAAGTTGTGTATTATCCAACAGGGACACATTGGAACATTTCTCTTCTAAAAGAAGTAGAAATATTTTCTATCATTAATTGACTTCCTCTTTTACTGCTGCCCCATTTCCTGTCCTTGTGCTGCCTTTCCTTTCCCGTGATGTCTGATCTGCATGAGGGGAGAAAAGTAAGCACATTAATCACCACTGGTACTACTCACAACTCCCTTTACAGTCTTTGAAAAAACGCACACGCACACACAAACATTAAAGATACCAAACCTCACATGGCCCAATGCTCTCTGAACCTTCAGAAAAGCAGTACAGTTCCTTGCTGTTTAAGCTCTCCGGGCATCTCACAGGGCTTAGAGAAGGAAAGCTTAGAGCCAGGTTGGTTGGAATAGGTCAGAGAGAGGGGCACAGAGGGAAATGAGCACAGAAAGAGGAAAATATCCTGGAATGGAGGGAAGTGAAAGGTGGGGATTGGAGCAGCAAAGGGAGAGATTAACCGGTCTGAAAGAGGGAGATCTAAATGAGAATATATAAAGCATGAAGTTGAGGAGGATTGACAAGTGAGTGGGTGAAAGTGAAGGGAAAATAGAGGCTTTGGAAGAAATACAGTATACAATTGGTTGCATTTGGAGACACGATGGCAGGGAGACCAGAAAATGAAAGGACTGTGCAAAGAGGATAAGGGAGAGGGAAGGTGGGAGACTGCTGAGGCTTTTGATGGTTACCTCCGTTCACCTCAGTCGGAAAAACATATCTTCTGCTGACGGCAAAACAACACACCCACGTGCATGCGCTCGCTCTGTCTCTGTCTTACACACATACTTTAACACAAACTCGAGTTAGGATGTCGATCCCTAGACCCCTTGACTCAGACATAGAGCCCATGCCACCACACTCTCTCTGTCTGTCTTTGTCTCTCTCTGTCCTCGCACTATAGCTGAAGTGAAATCAGGCCTGAAACACAGAGATTATTCCAGCACACTGCAGTTTATTACACCAGAGCCACGCTCCGCTGCAGATGTATTCAGTGAAATGCACAGCCAACACACCGCACAGAGCCTCGTCACTTGTATCATCGTTGTTTATCCTTTGGTAATGATTTTATATAAAGATTTTGGAGTAGAAGGCTAATCCTAGGTAGCTGGGGCCCTTGGCCAAGTTAAGAGTCAGTAATCCTACAGCCAGCATACTTTTCCATAAACAGAGACAGGTCGTAACAGCTGGCACAATGTGCATCTCACTGCACTATGAACTCATTGATGTGATGTGATGCGGCATTATAGCCTCTGTGCACTTTAAATAGCCTGCTGCACCCATGCAGTGAGCAACTATGGCATGCATGGCCAAGGAAGACACCAAAGAACATGTATGAGGAAATGTGGAGATTATTAATAGTACTATAACCATAAAAGAGCTCCAGCTTTTAAAGGGGACATATCATGCACATTTCCTGATCTATATTTTTATACTGTAATATCTTTGCATGATTTACAGTTCAACAAACTCCTTTTTCATCTTATACTGACCTTCTATGTAGACCCTCAGTTCAGCTTCAGCCTAAAACAGACTGTTTTAGCTCCTGTCTCTTTAAAGCCCCCTCCTACGAGCCCATTCTGTTCTGATTGGCCAGCTTCCGAAAGCTGCCCTGCGGCAGACTTCTAGCGGGAGGCTAAGTAAACAAACAGCAGAGGAGGTGGGTAACTCAAGAGATAATCACTGTGACATCCGGGTTATTCTGACAAAATTGACAAAGCTCCTCCAGAGAGACAGAAGGCTTACGTTGCGAGGCAGCTGAACTCGTGAGATTTCAAGATCAAGCAAGAATCCATCTTGTCAGAATAAAAGTTATGTGCTTGTGTTGAAACCAGTGGTAGTTCGGACCACTAAGCATCCAGTAAAAATTCTCACGTGATCTCGGAAATCCAGCTGCCTCACAAGGTAAGAAAGTGATAAACTGATGGTTCATCCAATCACCTGTGAAGTATCTTTTGAAAATATCTGCCCTTTTCCAAACAGTTTCCAAGGACAACTTCTCAGATAGCTCTGTGTAACAAACCATCTGGCGTGTTAGGTTAACAATAGACATTATATAACTGTTTTCATAGGCTGAGTTTTACTAACCATGACTAATAAACAAAAATTGACATGTAAAAATATGAAAGTTCTCCTTTAATATGATATTTACCATTAATGTAACTTCTGTAACTATGACAACTGGCAGGTTTTGTGGTGTAGCATCATCACAGGCTGAATTTCATTGTCAATGTCTTCTTCTCTCTGAGTGCACCAACGTGTACACTCATCCAAGTGTGCGCATGAATGTGTGTGTTCAACTAATACCACCAAGCAGCCTAACTGAAAGAGACAAAAAAAATTGTTATTCTTTTAGGTACCTTAATGTGTATGTCTCCGTAGTCAGTCAATGTGTGTACAGAGGTTCATAAGTGTGTGTGTGTGTGTAGAAACAACGATGTGTGCAGTGATGCATGGCCCATCCTTCGTCTGTGCAGGACATCTGATAATAAGCCAATCACCGGAGAGCTGATGGAGAGGGGTGACTGATGAGAGCACTATCTCCCTGCAGAGAATGAGACTGAAGGGGATAGATGATGTGTGCTGATGCAGGCTGGGCTGCTTTCACCTGGCATGATCACCTAACACCTGAGGCCAGGGCCACAGCAGTGAGCCACAGCTGATGCAGGCCTCATTGTTATAGCGAGCACATACACAATGAATTACTGCCTCAGCATAAGTCTGGCAAAAGTGAGTCTTTATTTTTGTTTTTTATTGCATCACATCTGCAGAAAGGATTACTGTTTTGGCACAAGTTGTGCAAAGTCTGAGCTCTGTTTACACTCACAGTAGGCACCAATTATGTTGTGATATATTAAGAAATTAACAAGCCCTTGGTCAAGCACCATGGCATCTAATGCATACAGAGAAGAAAAGAAAACATTGATAAATGAGGCCCGGGTTTGCATTAATTACTGCACTCTAACTGCACTGAGAAAATAAATGTTAATCTTATTTTACTTTGGCACCTGGTGTGGGACTCCTACGCACAGCTGAAATGTTAACAGTCTTGGACTATGAGGCATACATTGATCACTCTCTTATCACCAGCTGCAGGTCCACATAAACAGAAACACACACAGAAATACACAGTCAAGCAGGCGTCCCATTATACATACAGCACACAAGCATTTCTGCTACAGTATAAGTAGCCTGTCACACATCTCCCCCAGTATTGATCGCATATTGACTGTTGTTTTTCACTGCTGTTCTGTGGTAAACTGAGTTTTATATCTGGCTTCCTGGATTCCTGTAAATGCCAAATATATCGAAATAAATACAGAACTCAGAGCACTAAAAAAGCAAAAGAGACATGAATAATCACCTAAATTTCTAGATGATCTGTGATGGCATTACAACGTCATAATCATGCAAATAGCCTGGAGCGGATGAATCAAAGGAGGCAGCAGGAAATCCTTCTCATTTCTGCAGCCATTCACACATGCAAAAAAATACACTCAGTTGAACAGAGAATTAAAATTTGGCTGCAAGCATCCTTGCTCCCTGTTCCATGTTCAAAAATTACTGCTGGGTCCCTTGTTTTAGAGAGAATTCTCATCACTGCATATAAATATGCACAGACTTGCACAACGTGCACATTACACTCCACCAACAGGCAGAAAGAAATCTGTCGTCAGGTGCCAGCAAACACACAGCGGGCATAACAATCACATATGTGAGCCTGCGTCGTGTGAAGTCAGAGGGGTTTGTCTGAGTGCCTGAAGTAGTGAGATAAACAAAAACCAAGGCTTTCCCATTCGTCAGTGTGTGTGTGTGTGTGTGTGTGTGTGTGTGTGTGTGTGTGTGTGTGTGTGTGTGTGTGTGTGTGTGTGTGTGTGCGTGCGTGCGTGCACGTGTCTGAATTTCTACTCCACCCTACAGGACAATACAAGCCTGAAGGCAACCAGGGGCACAGTTCAGTTCAATAATCGTACACTTACTGCCATCTTTCCCTCCATAGTTCCTCTATCTCTTGCTTTTCCTCTGGCTGCCTCATTTCACAGCCCTTAAATACAAACTGAGACCAGTGTAAAGCAGCAAGAAGGACAAAAATCAGAAGAAAAACATCCTACTAGTGTACACAGGCATCTGTTTTGTATTCATGTGAGTCTCTCATAATATGAACTATGTTGTGTTTCAACTAAATTATATCTTTGACAGACTAGTTGAGGCACTAGCAAGTTGGCTACATTTTAGTTTTTTTCATTTTAGTTGAGCTTTTGACTATTAAAGGAATACTTTTTTATATATTCTCTTCCTTGCCTGGAATTATAAGAGATAAAGGAAAAATTAAAGCAGCAGTAGGTGTGAAAATAGGTGTGACAATCGCTGAAGCTGTCCTTTAAAGACCAACTGAAATTAAATTGCCTTTTTTGTCTTCTACAGCTATATTTGCTCTGAAAATCACGACACAGGTCGTGTTCTCCTTTAAGAAAAAAAAATAACACCTCCATCATCTGCTTACGTAGCAGGAATCCTTATTTCAATACAGAAAATCAAATATTGCATAAAGTGATCACATGGTGTTCGATCATAGACAGAGCAGGTCACACTGAGCCTGATAGCATCCTGCTAGGCAATACAAGAGCCAGAGACTCTGAACAACATCCCACATTTGTCTCCTTCTTATCTAACTTACAAAAATGAACACACACCTTTTCCTGCACTTTAGTTTGTTTAACAAGCCACTAAGCAAACATTCACAAAAAGTGCACCGCTAACATCAGCATTAGCAGGCTAGACAGCTAATTAGCTGCTCAGCTGTAGCACATTGAACTGCATGGTACCATACCTGAAAATGTTACTTTGGTCCTGTGATATGCTTGTTCTTTGTCTTTGTTCTGTAAGCCTGAAAGCTAATATCAATCAAACAAGCCTCTGACATGCACCTTAGCCGGCTGAGACAAAAGGGAGCATTTCTTGTTGGACTATTAACAAAACATTTGAAAAAAACTTTATTTTTGACTGGATGATTAAATGTGATTTCACTTTCTTATTCTGTATACAGGGTTTGTAGTTGTTGGTGTTATTTCTGGTGGATTTCATAACTATTCCATGTTAGCCATTTTTCACCAAACTCAGACTGCTGAATTCTCGAAACATTTCAAGCTTATCATAAATTTCAAACTCAACAATGTCTAGCCTGAACCTTATAGTCGGGGGGTCCTGTTGGTCCTCCTTGAGTACCAACTGACAAGTTCTTGTCTCTCTTAAGCTTCCAACGTTTGTCAACCCTGCATCTACTTTTATCAAGGGGGCAAAGTCTGACAGAGTCTAATAAATCATTCACTGGATATAATCAAAGAAGACAAAAAAAGCAAGTTATTGCTTTGAACTTTTGGGCCCATAATGTGTCTCATGTGTAGCAAGTGAGACTCAGAGAGATGGAGTGTATATGGGAGAGAGATGTAGAAAGATGAAGACAGAAAGTGCACGTCTGTGTGTTATCCTTTTCTGCTTTGATCTCTCTTGCTATTATCCACTTTTGCCCGCGGTCAAGTGTGCAGCTGTCATGGCTCCCCATGAAACAAGGAGACAGACAGACGCAAGTTCCTGTTGAGTGAGGGCTGTGATGAGTCTTCAAGTCTCCACTGTCGCTACACACAACGCAGCTTATGTAAGCAGGAGATGGAGGGAGGGAGGACACAGAAGACTACCAGCAGAGAAGAACAAGAAGGCAAAGGGAAAAAAAGTGTCAGGCAGGCATTGAGAGAAAAGAGAGGGAGACAGAGAAAGACAAGGAGAGCTGTCATCATAAAGAGTCTGACTCATTCCTACTGTTCTGGATATAGCACTGAGCTGAGAGGCATGTAGCTAATGTAGGCCTACAACAGCTCGAGAACAATTACATTCCTTCAAACCAGGATTAGGCTCATAATGTATGAGAGAATGGGCCAGTCTCTAAAAAGACTAGGCTAAGAAAGAATTCCATTTCCTGTGAAACTGCCACCAATTTGTATGTCATTTTACCCCTCTATATAAAATCAAGACGTTCGAGATATTTTAATTTACATCACAAAGGCTTTTAAACAGCCTGATGAGTTATTTCTACCAGAAAAGTGGTAGGATCTCGAAAAGAAGGGCTGATTTTCGAGATGGTTGCGGTACTGTGTTGCAACTATTAATGTTTTGGAGGGTGATATTGCATCATTGATATTTCTTTTTCTCTTTTAATTCTTCCCCTAAAAAAGAATAGAGCTATATCAGATAATAAATCAGTGCACACTTCTACTGTTTAAATATTGAGGTTTTCAGAGGATTCATGTAGGGCAGCTTTACATGTGAATAGCACCAACATCAGTTAAATATATTATTCATATTCACTCTGCCATTGTGTCTGTAGTTAAGGACCTCAGCATGGCATGTTCTCCCTCTGTAAGTGCCTCCAGAAAGGACTGGCTGTGAAAGCTGCAGTCAAATAGCTGTAATTATCTACAATCAGTTGAAAAGCAGGGGCCGGCTGAAAGGCTGCTCACACACAAACACGACAGAGCGAGAGAGGCAGTGAGGGGCACGGAGGGTAAAATATCTCAGGAAAGAAAAGAAAATGGTGGCACGTTAGTTTCAAAATCAGAAAAACACGTCATAATTGAGATCACAAATGAAGCTGCAGCCGCGTGAATAGTAATCGTACTAGAAAATCACAACAGAGCTGACTCGCATCTGTAAAGCCTTTTGTCTTATTCAAAATCATGTTTTTCGCTCCAATACATCCATTATTTCCAAGAGAAAAATTCATAGCTGAATATGCATCTTTTGTACCTGTCTCATCTGTGAGTTATATCAAGGAGCATCCCGATGTTTATTTGTTGAGGTTTGGGGAACCTTTTCATATCATTTTTATAAGGTGGGAAAAGGGAACATGATTATAGTACCAGAGTGAGAAACAAGGAATTTACAGTTTGTATAATCAAACATGTTTTGTGTTTATGCTGGTATGTTTTAAGCATCTTTGATAGTTTACTTAACTGGGACTAAAGCTTTACACTTTGCTGCAATTTGAATTTTTTCAATTGTGAGTTTAAAATGTATGGCACAAACTGACCAAATAAGCATAAATGGCAGCAAAGTAAAACATTTTAAATCTGCTCTAATGATTTTCTTTTTTATTAACAATGAATCGAGCAGAGCAGGATATTTTTTCACACTTGCCCCCCTGTAGTTAACAAAATCTTTCTGATAAGGCCTAAGAAGATTATATTCTTAATAAATACAGGGCTGAACAGCAACACTGATGGCTAAGATGGACAAATATAAACCAAGCACATGTGTTTGGTTCCTTGATTAAGAAGAGAAGATGGCTGATGGATGAGGAAGAGGAGGGTTAAAGACATGTTCATGCAGCAGTCGGTCCTCTTAGCAACCATCACAAACAAAGCTTGAATTCTGCAAGAGAGAGAACAACTGGTGCTGTTGTTAGACATCTAACTAAAGCTGTTTATTGAATCATGAAGAGTTAATAAGCTAACAAACATCAAAAGCAGGCATTGATGCTAAACCTCCCTCTTTCCTTCTTCTCTCCTCCCTCTCCTTGACGGACTCTCTTGCACTTTGATTTGCAGTTTCAAAAATAATAAATAATGTAATAATGTAATAATACATGTAATGAGTTATTGATTATTTGCTTGCACACTTACAACTAATGTGCATGAACAGGCATGGGTGTTTGTGAACTGAAAACATGATCAAACAAAATCCAACTTTTGCATTTTGCATATCCAGGCTCATGTTCTGCACATCTTCCAGATGTCATGAACGTGGTCATCACTGGGCCGCAGCGATAATTCACACTCCCCCTCTGTGCATGAGGTTTCACATTACTCGTCTCCCACAGGCACAAACCCTTCTGTCGGAGCATTAGTGCTGTGACAGAAGCTGTGAAGCATTGGCCTGGAACCACAGCTCCAGAGCACGCTGAAAGGCTGGACAGCCTCAGATGAATAGATGGTAATTAATACACAGAGCACCCGGGAGACCGCAGTACAATCTCAGGGCAAATTACTGCATCAATAAAATGGCAGAGACAAAATGAGAGACAGAGGGGAAAAGAGGGAGAGGGTGAAAACTGTACATATTAAGGCTATGCAGCTCTCATGTGCATGGACATATCTGGAAAAAGTGAGACCTGGAGAAACAAAAACAAAGAAATGAGAGTTGAACTAGTTTTAAGGGGGGGGGGGGGGGGGTGCAAGAGAGAAGAAAATCGTTTGAATGAGTCTATGACACATCATATCGGTATTAATACCTTGACTGTGTCAAAATTCAGATCATCAAAGTTGCATAAAAACAGGCGATGGGCTATATAGCAGAGAGATGATGAAGTGAACTGAATATTTGGGATCAAACACTATGAATTGGATTTCCATTACCTATTATCTCTAACCAATTACTTTCCTTTTCTCTCTTCTCAATTCTCTCATCTTCCCTCAATCTCCTGTGCGCTCACCCCATAATGATGAAACAAGGCTTTAAGATATTTGGGGGAAAAAGATCAATGGAAGGAAATGCATAGCCGGCACATGATGAAAATCTTTCTCCCAATCTTCTTCTTAAATCAAACCACATTCCCTGTGCCAGAGTCACTTTCATCCACACACATGTCCCAGCATTCCTCTGGGTCAGATTCTCATTCCAGCTCAGTTTTTTTCCAACGTATGTCTCTGGGCGTTACACCCTTACTTCTTCGATCCTTGTGATGGGAAAATGAAGGACAAATTATCACATTGTTTGGGCATTTGAACATTTATCTGCCTGAGACACAGTCCGGATTATAGCACAGTTCTCCCTTGTGAACTCCAGCAGGACTGACGCTCATGATCCGGTCAATTGCATGTTGTGGACTTCCAGAGATCAAAGGCTGTGAGAGCTTGTCTGAGGAGATACAGCACAGCAGAAAAACACACATGTCCCACGGTGGCTCCAAGAGAACATGAAGGCTTTGGTTCAAAATTCACTGAGACGTATGAGTGAAACCTTGTGGATCGTGTGTCATTCCTTTTCAAGTGCAGGTTTTACACTGTCAGCACATCTGAGGAGGAGGATGTTAAACAGGCTGATATCTGTGCTGGAAGGCAGGCAGGTTGTCCCGTGAGACCGTCTGGTGAATGAGGGTTGCTAGTTCAATTTTGCTGAGTTGCTCTCAGGATGGCAGGTGTTCATTTTGTGCATAATAATCATCTTCTAAAATGCTTTTTTAATACAGTGTTATAATGGAGACAGAGTTAATTAAGCAATAAATATGTCAGAATAAATAAAAGTGAGAGCACAAACAATTTAAAAATAGTAGACATAAAAGATATATATGGCTTCACTTTATCCTGTATGTACAGTATAACGTCTCTGAGGGGAGTTGTATTGCTGGATCAGCAACTAGAGAGCAAAAAAGCACCTGTCAGTGTGTGTGAACAGCATATTACTTAACCTCATAAGACAAACACACACAAGGGAAAGGCATTATTTATGCTAAACACTTTTTCTACCTACATATATTATGCAGAGACACTGCAGTGTAAATAAGCTCTATTCCATACTCCTCATTTAAACATTCAACATAGCACCTATGCTTGTACACTGCTTGGGAGTAATTTAAGTCAGAAGTGCTGACATTGCTCCACAGAGGGTTGATTCAAAGAAGCATAGCACTCCAGAAAGAGCTGAATGGAAGAGTTTGGCTGCACCATTAAAAAACAAGATTTCTGGAAAATGCTACTTCTGTCAGACTGCCTAGCAGCTTCATCTCCATCTATAATAATTTATCCACCATCAGCATCCAGTTCTGTCCTGCTTCAAATCCTTCCTCAGTTTTCATCTCTGTCAGCAATAAAGTGAGAAACATCCACAGCTAATTTCAAGGCTTTTGAACGTGTTTTCTTTGAATAAAGCTGTATTAATACTTAGTTTCCACAAAAAAAAAATCAGAAATCAAGGTTCACCTCTAGCTTTTTTCAGATCTTTCAAGGCTTTCCATTGTGATTGCTTTGTTACTATTTCTAAGGTCAAGAACAGATTTTTATGCTTAACTCTTCAGCCAACCTGACAGTTACAGTACTATAAGCTACTGTAACAGCTAGTCGCTCTCCAGATTTATCTCCATGACAACTGACTTAAAGGATAAGTTCACAGTTTTTCAAGTCTGTCCTTAAACAACAGTCAAGTGCCCAATGAACATTGACACTTGTCCCACCTGTAATCATTCCTCCTTTTAATACTTACCATAAACAGATCCCTTCATTATGCACTTATAAGGTAACTGATGGGGGACCAAATCCACAGTCCTCCTGTTAAAAGATTTTATGCTGATATGATATATCAGATGGTCCAAATTTGTCAAATCAATTCAGTATCTTTCAAAGTTACAGTGTAATTAGTGCCTCTTTTTGTTATTACCCATCCACTGCAGCTGAACAGGAAAACACTGTCTGTTGAAACACAAAAAGGAAATTTTATTAAATTATTTTATTAAAGAGACTGTAACTGTGGAAGATATGCACTTTATTTGAGTAACTTATACATCTGAGGTCTCAGATAGACTTTTATATACATTTTTTGCTCAAACTTTGTACACACATTTGAAGGGGCTCTTTTAATGGTCAGTATGAACAGAAGGAATGATTACAGCGAGCAAAACTTGTTTCAATGTTCATTTGAGCACATAATGGCTGTTTTGAGACACAATTTAACAACTGTGAACCTGTCCGTTGTCTCCAACCATTAATGAAGACCATGCGATATGGATGAAAGCTTTGGAAAAAGATATTAAACAGACCTTGAGAACCATGAGTTGATGTTAGGGTTAGGGTTAGCAGATATGTAATATGTTCTTTTAGTAATGTCTTTGTCCTTGTAATGTTCCTTTTCAGGTGTTGTTTCAAAGCAGCAGGTTCTATATGTATAATGAAGCAATTTACATGTATTAATCGTTTTTTTAATTGCCAATGTGTGAATGGGTACTAATGTAACTTAAAAAATTATATCTTCCCTGACTTTCTTGTTTGTCTGTAATAGCCTGTAGACTGATTTCTATTTGAATTACCCGGGCTGGATTTTCCATAAAAAGCCTGTTAATCCCTCGACACAGCCTGCTGCTCCCCAGCCACAGCTCACTGGGCCTATCAGTGTTTAGTAAACACAGTTTGCAGGTTGGGTGAGGTTCGGGTGGTTGATTAATGCATATATTTGCAGGTTGGGCAGTGCAGATTTGCTCTCACCAGTCAAAAGCCACAGTGCAACAGGAGCTTCTATATGTGTATGAGCAGGAAAACCATCTTTCAGTGTCATCTTTAAACAGAAACGTCAGCTCTTCTGTCACAATGGGTTCAAACCAAAACACAAGAATGAAATCCGATATTAATTAAAGTCCCCATAAGTCATTGAAGCCTGCAAGTTCCAGGCAGACGACACAGTTAATGTTGTTTCACGCTCCACCATACTTCTCAGTGAAGGAGGGCACAGAGCAGCTCCCACTGGGTGTCGGCGGGTCAGTCTGTCCTCTGAGTGCGGCCCCCATTATGTAAGGACAAAAGGGGACAGAAAGCGTCACCCAACCCGAAATCTCTCCAGAGCCTGAATTGGGGACATGGATGTCCGCGGGCAGTGTTTGCTCACTTTATTGGGCACAATGCATCCACAGGGGGCTTGGGTTGTCCTTGAAACATTCTTAAAGACTTTGGCCCAAACCTGGCAGAGTTTCACTTTCTTTTACTCAGACACTTGCTGAGAAGAAAATAGAAGCAGTTTAGATTACTTATTGACATCAAGGTGGAACCCCCGCCGGTTTCCAGGATATCAGAGGACTTGATTTGGAAGAATTAATTTATCCAAATGAAATGCACTTTTCAATCAGTGCTAATTGAGAGAACTGTTCACGCAGATGATGCACTCTAACTAGTTGTGAGGCCGTATCCTTGGGACTAATAAACACTGACAAATCGGCGGGGTGAGAGTGTGCATTTGGTCAATTAAGTCTGCAGATGAGCTCATTAAGAAGAAGAAGAACAGTAAATGAGTACAAGATGCCACTTCAGCGTTCAGTATGTTTTCGTATACTGGATTATAAGATCATAGCCTTAATATGTGGTACAGTTAGGGATGGGACTGCTGGTCCATCTGTCAGTTGGTCCAAGATTTTCATCCACACTGAAATAATAACAATAGATTGACACTGAAATTAATTTTAGCTATCTTCCTTCATCAGAGTGGTGCCTGAGGATGCTTTCTGGTTCCCTTGTATGCAGTTTATTGATTCATTATGCAACTGACAAAGTACTGTAAATACCATATAGGCCCATACAAAACATCAAGCTCAACACCTTCTTACTTTTAGTTGATACATAAATGTATGTAAGAGAAATATCAGTAGCCCGAAATACAGAACATTCAATCACAATTTTTGTTATCTAATATACTCTTTCATCAATGAGGAGAAATACACTTTTTTCATTTAAAGTAACTTCTGCATTCTGGTCATTTGTGGGTCCCAGAGGATAATTCATACTACTCTTCCTCTAGCTCTACCAGCAGTTCAAATTCTTCGCTTATGCAGTGAAATATGGATGGCACAAAATTAGGTGCTGACGTTCTTGTTCCACAGACATTGACTTTGTGCTATACTGACTTTTCCTCGAGTGCCACCATGAGGTTCATAATTGTAGTTTTGAGTGAAAAGTCTCAAAAAGTCAGTTTTAGTACCCCGTGTTAATACAATGCTGCTCTGGATACAATTTGAGACCCAGCCCTTGATTGGTCAGTCGACCCACAGCAAAGGTTACAGAGTTTACATGCAATTCAAAGTTATTACTGATGGGATATAGTGATGTGTGATTCAGCTGGAGTTAGGCAAAGTCCTAGCAAAGGTATGAGTCATCACCATCGCCACAAGTCTGTTTACCAACACTTCCTCTCTCTCCCACATAAATGTGGCCTGCAACCACCTCATTCTGATATAACCCAATCATCTATACATCTGTTTACACAGCTCCCCCGCATCATGTAAAGTGTTGAATTTGCCCCAAAGCTTTACTACAAAAATGCACAATATGACAATACGTCCCTGATTCAATGGACAAGAAAGGCTGTAGAAAGATGCACTAGGACCTCCTTAAAAATATAATCAACTAAAAAGAAATAATTAACAAAACGGTCGCATGCATTTAAACTGCTTGATATAGAGGGTGTAGCTGTTGGTCAGCTCCGGAAAAAGAAATGTGTCCTTGTGTTAATCTGCATGTTGGCTTGTCTGTCTGATGCATGTGAGGAGCAGAGCAGCCTGAATCTCCTAGGTACAGTGGTGCTCTCTGCTGGTGAATTATGAAACAGTAGTGCTGTGATGTCCACAGATTCCCAGACAAACAGAACAAAAACATCCAAAGCATATTTATATATCGCCTTTATTCGCCACACACAACTTGGTTTTTCCATCTTTTTTCAGACAACACATCCTTTTTCGACAGTTAACGCTGAGTGTTGTCCTAATTGCTTGAAATCTACAGAATTGAAATATCGTAACTTCTTTTATATCAAGTGGGATGAACCATTTTAGTATATTGAGCTCAAACTTAACCAAATCTTGGTATAACCTGTGGCCTTCTTTCCCCTCTCAGTCTTCCCTTTTGACAGCTGGATGGCACATGGTCATGTCAACCATGCCTTCGTCACTGCCTCTGACTGACACTCAATGCTTTTTGTTTTTTCATTCTCCAGCACCTGTGCTTGACTGTCAGATAGTTTGGAGTGTGACTCTGCTGCCATCTCTGCAGAGGAACAACGGCTCTGTGACAAAGGTTCCCCGACGCTGCCTAGGGGACCCCAAATGTCAAATCAGGTAGGTCTTTATTTCAATCGGGGTCAAAGGTTAGGTTACATCGCAGGACAGGCTAGTCAGAGGTATAATAGTGACATTGACTCTTTTCTTTTTGTGTATTTATATGCACTGTGTATCCATCTGTCTCTGCAATGGCATTGCTTCATCTATTTATAGGCCTGCTGGGACTTTAGCTCAATGTGCATTTAGAAATGTCATGTAAGACATAAGAGGCCTCACAGCATTCAAAATGTGAAGGTCATGAAAGTGCTTCAGTTTTATTCATAAATTGGCGATGCTGACCTTCTATTTGTACCATTTTGGGCATTCAAACAGGAACACTGATTAGATCAAGCATAGTACAAAGTGATGAATGCTGATTCTATATGTACAATTGAACTGTGATCTAATGAACCGTGTTGTTTAGAGAAGGTAACAGCTGGCAAGAAAAGTATTTCTAAAAATAACAACAATCCGTAGGCTCATCTCTGACTACAGACATATACACTGCACCCCCTACCTCTACCCCAACATCTTTCTCTTAGGAAAGAGATGGAGGAAAGCTATGAGACATTTGAAGATGAGTTATGGCCACCAAGAGCAGAGCCTCCTCCACAGAAGCCTGTTCGACAGATCCGCAGACCAGGTGGCGACACACACACACACACACACACACACACACACACACACACACACACACACACACACACACACACACACACACACACACACACACACACACACACACACACACACACACACACACACACACACACACACAGAACCTGTAATGCCTAGTAAAAGCCTTCATCTATTGTACACACAGGATGTGGTACAACTCTATAAATACTTGGAAGCAGTGGCACAGCGAGCCACTGAAACATGATATCTGGTCAAAGGCAACACAGTGATAATGCACCTTGGCTGGATGGATTTTAGGGTTACGGTTAGTGTTGCAGATCATTTCACTAGTCAGTGGGGTGAAATAAGCCTAACCCCCTTCAAACACACACAAAATCTTCCTCGTATGACAGAGCCCTGAACAGTCTTAAAAGGTGTGGTGCAGCCAGGTGCATGTATTTTTAGCAGCAAGGCACTAGAGATGGCAATGTCAGCCTACCAGTATTGGTCCAATATAAAATATCTCAACAAACATTTGATAGATTGACAGGTTTGTACAGACATTCCCCAGAGATTGAATCCCACTGACTGACAATGTTATTCTGTGAAATATCTCAACATTGACTTGATCCATTGGCACAAAATTTTGTCCAGGTATTGATTGTCCCCAAATCATGTATTGTGATAACTCCTCTGATTTTTTTTTATTCCAGCGCCATGATGCTAACATTTTTTGTATTGAGTAAAATTCATCCAACTACAATTGGATGGATTGCCCTGAAATTTTGGGGTTGACATTAATGTTTCCTACAGGATGAATTGTAATAATTTTGGTGATCACTTCCCTTTTTGTCAGCAACACTTGATCAGTTATAGGATTTTAAGACTAACTGCATGACTAAATTATTTAGTATTGCATTTCTTCCATATGAGGGTTTTGTAAAATTAAGCATATTTTCAACCTAAATTATAACATACATTTATGAATATACATAAAATAAATGTGGACTAACAGATTCCAGTTTGTGGGCATGTTCATTTTCTGTTCATGGTTCTTCATATTATCCTTTATATAATAACCATCTGTCTGTTCCAGAAATGAACACTACTAGGAGAATCAAAGAGGTTAGTTGGAAAACAACCAACCAATGCACCACTTTTCACACTTTTTCATGTTGCTAATACAAATTCTTATAATCTACATGTTTCTCTGCTGCAGGAAGTAGTTCCACTGCCACAGCAACCTAAAGCAGAACCCAAGACTTTACCCAGGGAAGTCAGCTTCCCCAGGACAAGTGAGTTATTACTGTACTATCTTTCCCCACAATCTTTGTCAGCTTACAACAAACACTCCTCCCCTCTTTTTTTTTTTCTTTTTTCAGCATCCTTGCAGAAAACTTTGTCCATCCAGAATCTGACCAATATTGAAACACCATGGGAGAACGTCACTCTCAACCGCTGTTTGTTTGTGGCCATTACCATCCTGGTGCTCACCTCGGGCATTCAGAGACTTCATGGCAAGTACACTAGCAAGCAAAATAAATAGTTTAGGTACTAAATGGCATGCCTGTTGTGACTGAGTGGTTTCTCTAAAAAAAAAAAACACACAGAAACTTTGCGTGGTCAGGGGACAGTAGAGGAGGAAGAAGAAGTTGAACTGACAGTGAGAAGCTCAGGCACATTACGACACAGAGGGCAACCACCAGAGGTAAAGACCTTTCACCTATTTGACAGTTTTTCTCATCTAATCCTAAAAAGAACAAGCTAAATATTTACCAGCTTGTTTTGCATGTCCTTCCCTGCGTAGCCTGAGACGTCTCTGTGGGAAGTGATGTTTTGGTGGCTGCCAGACCTTGACGACGACGATGATGAGGAGGAAGACAATGACGAAGGAGGGGTCAAAATAGGGAAGTCAAGGAAAGGAGCAACAGCCCAAGCATCGGGAGGTCTCAGAAACAAGGCGCTGGTAGACAAAAAACTCATGAAGCGAAGAGAAGGGAAATTAAAGGACAGGAGGGCCATGAAAGTCAAGGACAAAGAAACCAAGGACAAGAAAGAGAGAGACAAACACAGCGAACCTGAAGAAGAACCTGAGGAGGATGAGGGGGAGGAAAGTGAGGCAGCAGCACCCAAGAAGAATAAAAAGTTGGAGGAAAAGAAGAAGAAAAAGACTCAAAAAGGATGAGTTTGTTCTTTCCTGGATCAGTTCAGTTCATTTTTTGGCAGTTTTTAATCAGTGTTTTGATAACATGATAGTCCTGAATTAAAAAGAAGTCCTTACTTCTAAGTACAACTACAAAAATAATGTAAAAAATAAAGAGTGTGTTACAGCTTTTTGTTGCTTTGCTTGACATGTGCATTTGTGCAATTGGGCTCTGAATTACCAGTTAAGTCAAATGCATTTTCATTGAATTTAAAATGCTGCTTCATTTGAAAAGTGATTCTCTTAACTGTTAAAAAGATTTAAGACATTTTAAACCATTTGATAGAGCTACAACTTTCTGATTTACACAAAACTTACTAACAAAGATCAAGATTACGTCATCTGACAGCTGCTTCAAAGAGCCCAGTTAACATGTCTTCTCCTCAATATTCATTTTGAGCCTAAATATTTCAGAAATGTCTACAATGTTGCTCGACACTTAAACAGTTTCCCCTGCTGTGACTCATTCACATTATCTTCAGTGGATACATCAATAAACCTTCATGTGTGTGATGTCTTTGTAAGAGCCCAGACTTTGAGATGCAAATGTTTTTCTCCACAGCATTTAATTACAAAAACAGAGTCTTAAAAGATGAGCTACTTTTCAAGCATAACTCTGTATTCTGAATCTTAACATTATACAAAACAGTGTGGTCATATTTATACAGTCGCAATAACAGGCTGCCCAACTCATTTTACATAAACCAAATAAAATGTGTAAAAATCTACTCAATATGGAGTTCAAACATAGATTCATGGGAGATGGACATTTTAGACAGGTAGGGCAGTGTGACTGGACACCATGAAAGAAAGCCATTATAAGGGGATCAATTGTTAGACATTGTAAGACCATCGGGAGGTGGCGGCCTCATCGGCATTGGTGGCATGGGCATCTGAGGGGGCATCTGAGGGGTACCTGGCGCACCAGGGGGAAGAGGTGGAACTGACATCCCTCCTGGTGGGGGAGGAGGCATACTCTCATTTGGTGGGCGAGGAGCACTCATGAGAGGAGGGGGGCGCTTCACACCTACGGGAGGCGCTGGCCCACTGGACTGTGGAAGAGCTTTCTCCATTTTGAAGTGGAACTGCAGGAAGAACTAGGAAGAAGAATAACATGAATGAATAACAAGAATGATGTATATCCTCTGTTCTATGTTTAAAATACTGAGGTGGACTTTGTGGTGACAAATGTTCATCAGCTAATCAGTACCTGTTTCGTTTCTCTATTCCAGTGGGTCCAGAAGCGGTTCTCTGCTTTATCAATTTCTCGACTGGGGACCTAAAAGAGCAAATGTGTTAATTTGGTGTCGGAGCAAAAGGGAAACTATGATAAAAGCACAACAGAAATGCATCTCCCACTCACCTTGAAGGCAATAGTTTCATATGGCTCAGCAGCCAGCAGCAGGTACTGCCAGCGACGATCAGGGGGCTCGATGCGCTGTTCATACGCCGACATGAAACGATGCCTGGGTCCAATACCTTCAGCAATCTCTGGGTAGTCAATCTTATGGAGGGAGAAAAGAAGAACAGGTAGTTTTAGTATAAAGCTACTTTCATTATTTTACCCAAAAAATGTTTCAAATTAACTCATTCTACATTTGGATTCCCACCAACCTGAAAAAGTAAAGACTGCTGTCCGGTCTCTGGGTCCCTTTGTTTGGTTACTATGGAGGAAAATGAAGACATAAGCCACATGTTAAAATACCATAGTCTGCCGTTTGCAGTGACATCATTATATAATGGCTGCACTGTACCTTTGTATCCTGGTCGACCAATTTTGACAAACTTCTTGACCTCAACCTTCACTTTAGCTGGAGCTGGCTGAGCAGGAGCTTCTTTTGCCTCTTTGGCTGCTCTCCGTGCTCTGAAAACAAACAACATATATATAGTTTTGAACTGTTGAACAACACACGGGAGACGGCGGGCTGTTGTTTGTCAGTAGTTTCCAAATGAATAAATATTTGACCAGTTCACAACTGGGAAATAAGCTGATGATCCGTGTAAAGCGGGTCTGTGATTTGTTGTGTTTATCCTTTGTGGGCAGGTGAGGTGAGATGAATCACCGGAACAACATAAACAAATGAAAACTGAGCATGTACTTTATAAGACAAACTCCAAAGCAGTGGACTTACAAGTTGGTTTGATGTTTCTTTCCTTGTGTGTGAGCCAAGTAGCTGCCCTATAATGCAGAGGAGATTTGAGCTTGTAAGTTTACACTTCAAACAAGTTAAATCAAAAACAAGGAAATGACACCATGCTGAGACAACACAACCTTGGTAAATCATTATGAGCATCCTCACCTCATTGTTATGAAGTGTCAGGCAAAGTTTGCACTCATATGATCCTAAATGATTCTTCATAAAGTAGGGATCTTTGTTGATGTCAATGGTCTCCAGGGCCAGCTGACGTAACCGTTCTCGTCTGTCACGGTTACTCTCGGAGGAAGACGCCACCCCACCGCTCCCCGTCTTACCTCCAGCTCGATGCTGGAAATCCATCTTTACAAGGTGATGGAGTCAGACACTCCAAAGCACGACACACCTGAGAGTCCAGTCAACGCTGGACAGTTACTCCAAATAAATCCCCTGGTTACCTGGAAAAAAAACATACTGTTGCCAGGGATGTATATAAAGAACAACATTGACCATTTTATGCATTTCTGGATTGTAGCACAAAACTCTACCATTTGTGTAATTAAATCAACACTTATTAAAAATAAAATAAATGTTAAAAGACTGACTTAGCCACTTTTTCTACATCGATCATACACTCAAATAGCATACTATGCTTTAAATGTAAGGACAGATTTGTCACAATGTGGGTTCATTTCATATGTGTTAAAAACAATGATGTTACAATGCCTTACAATGGCTCTGCCTGTCGGAGGGCAACACACTGCAAATTAGCAACAGCTAAATATTTCTAAAATCGCGTAACGTGTAATTTACCACAGTAAAGAAGTAAGTAATTATTATCACTCTACACTATAAATACATTTTACTGAATGATCTTTACAGTGTTAGCACACCGTGAATTCATTATGACAATGCTAATGCTAAGCTAATGTTGTTACTTGAGATTAATGAATGGCTTTCAATAAGTATTTATATCATCGAACTACAACTAAAACGTAGCTTGCTCCGTATTTATGATAATAAACTAGTGAGCTTTGCGAAATGACGACATCTGTACAAGGCGTGATATTATTTACAATTTTCTTTCTCCAAAAACACTCACCAACTCCACAACGTAGGGTTCACGCCGACACTGTTTGTACTGCGCATGCTTAAGTGTCTTCGCGGCTCTGGCTCGTTAGGCGCTTTACTGCCTCCTGCTGGACTGGAGGGAGGACTACTGACAAAATGAGGACTGAACAATAATTGGACTGGAGGGAGGACTACTGACAAAATGAGGACTGAACAATAATTGGACCGGAGGGAGGACTACTGACAAAATGAGGACTGAACAATAATTGGACTGGAGGGAGGACTACTGACAAAATGAGGACTGAACAATAACTGGACTGTAGGGAGGACTACTGAAAAAAGAGGACTTAACAATAATTGGACTGGAGGGAGGACTACTGACAAAATGATAAGATAAGCCACACCATGTCCCTATACTAAATGTTAAATAATTTTGCCATTAAGACAAAAAACAGCGATTCAAAATTCAAGGGATGATGATGATTAAAACAGTAATCAGGTGCCCATATGAACAATGAAAGAGGTTTTCATCGCTGTAATCATTACTCCTGTTCATACTAGCTACTAAAACCCCCAAATTGCACTTATAATATAGCCTAAGTGAATTTGAAGGTATCTTCTAATGGTCATTATGAACAGGAGGAATGATTGTGGCAAGAGAAATATGTTTCAGTGTTCATTTGGGCATCTGATTGTTGTTTTAAGAATTACTTGAAAATTATAAACCCGTCATTTAAAGCTACTGAAGTACTTTACAATTCTTCCCCTACCTCAGACAATATGACATTCAACACTTTCTTGCATTTTTCACTGTATTAATTTAAATTAATCACCATTCTCTTTTCTCTTATTTTTGGCAGATGAGAATATACAGAAAGTCATCACCTTTTATTATATATTTTTTCCACATTCCTATATTTAGATGTGATTTAGATAAGTAAGTGAAGTGTTAGTATTTTCACATATTTCTTCTACTTAACTTGGAATGTGCTACATGTAAATACTGAGACTTGTTGATACATAATCTTTAACTTACATAATAACATGTGCATTATACAGTTAGATTGTTTTTGCAGCTTCAATAACAGGACGTGTGAAAGTATTCTTCGCCTAGTCTGACCCTGCACGGCTGCCGTACGTAGTATCACAGCGAGGAGTGCCCTGCTGCCAGCTGATAGCAGCCAGTTTGATGTGTAACACGAAGGAGAAGTGCGTTTCCTGACTGCAAAAATGACCCGCAGCACTCCGTCACGTCCCGAAAACATTGGATAGCGACGCAGCGAGTCTTAACTGAGTGTCTACAACACGGTCACGGTTTATATCCACTGTTATCGTACTGCTTTTGAGGGTTTCTGGTCGGGGAAATGTAGCCATCGACTTGTCTTCAACCTGCGTGTGTTACTGCTCCACTGATCGAGATGCGTTTCAACGAGAAGGAGCTGGTGTGTCTGAGCCGCCAGCCCTCAGAGATGGCAGCTGAACTAGGGATGAGAGGACCCAAAAAAGGAGACGGTAACCCTGCTCGATACATCCTAAACCACTCACTTCCGTAAACCACTCACTTCCGTTTTATGTAATTTAATGTGTGCAGCTAATGTTAACGTCAGCAACAAATGGAGACATATTGACATAATGTCATACATCACCTTGGTAATAACACTGTAGTCCGTGTCTGTGTGTGTAATCTGATGAGTTTGCTTTCACTTCCCTTTTTTGTTATCATACAGTTGTAAAGAAGAGGCTGGTGAAACTCGTCGTGAACTTCCTCTTCTATTTCCGGACAGATGAGGAGGAGGTGACTAATATTTGAACACCTGTGTATTCTGCACTTTGTTTTCCTCATGATGATAAATTGAATAAGGGCTAGGTGATACAGACCTGGACTAAATACCCTGATATCAGTATTGCATCAATATTGTATGGTTTATTGATTAACTATCGGTGCTTACACAAAATAGTTACACAATGAGATTTTTGATAAATAATCACCACGAATGTAGATATAATTAAGAAGTGGGTAAATTCAAATAATAGAACAGCTAGACAGCCTGGTAAGTTCAGAAAATGATATCACTTTAATGTAATGAAGCATTTAAAACCAGGAAAAAACAACACCCATGATATCCAAAATCAAGTATACAATGAAACTCTGTTTGAGCAGTCCAATGCAGCATAAAAAAATGAAATAAGATATACACACATAACACTAATACACACACACGCACGAGCCAAGCCCATTTCACACATACCCAAATAATATTAATATATAGCCCAGCCCTAGACTGAACCATTTCTCTGTTAAAGAATGGGTTCACATTTTTTTAAATGTGTCTTAACACAATAGTCAGAAGCTCAAATGAACACTGAAATATTCTTTTTTTGCCATTCCTCCTGTTAATACTGGCCATTAGAAGACCCTTTCACAATGCGCTTATAATGTAAGTGATGGGGCAAAATGAACAGCCCTTCTTCTGTGTAAAATATATCTAAATGTTTATCTGAAGCTTATATGAAGCTTCAGCCATCCAAATGAGTCAAATCAAGTAGAAATCTTTCAACATTCCAGTCTTTTTAGTGCCAATGTCTCTCTTTTTGTTACTTCCACCACAGCTCAACAGGGAAACGTGTCAGTGTTCATTTAAGGCACCTGGCTGTTGTTTTAAGACAGACTTGAAAAATTGTGAACCTATCCTTTAATGACACCAAATGTTGAATCGAAATAAAGTTACTTTTTATTCAATTGACAGCCAATCGGAGCTTTGTTATTGGAGCAGTGTCGGGTGGAGAGGGAGGACAGCCAGACATTCTCTATCGGTGAGCTGCAGTGTTTACGTTACTCAGCCAACAGAATGGATAAAACTGCATTGTTAATATGTCACCAAACAACAACACTGAGATGTATCAACATTCATCACTGATGCCTTAATATTCCTGTTACTGCTTGTGTTGTTATGTATCATGTATTTCTATTTAACTGTGTGTGTCTGTTTGTAGCATTTCTGGATGAGGCAGAGAGGAAGTATCTGTTTGAGTGTGACTCTGAACAGCAGTGTGGGGAGTGGATTGACTGCATTATCAAGGCCAGGTTGGACCGCTTCTGTTTTCTTTTTTCCATCTTGTTACAACAAACACAAAGGTTTATATTTGCGATAGGACCGTACAATAACTAATCAACTGAGAGGCAATGCAGTGATTCAAAATCTGAAAATCAGTGAATTAGGCTCATCATATATCAAGTATAAATACAGGGATTAAAAGGGATGAGATGTAAACATTCATTCATATTGTTTATGGTCATTGAGTGTAAAAAAGAAAGCAAAAGTTAGTATGTGAGTGTTGCTTCACCCTAATAACACAACAGGCATGTGAATGAACTGTAGACTGAAGAACTGTTGTATTCTCTACAAGAGAGTACTGTATGCTCGTTGGTTGAGGCTCTGCCAGGTTTGGATCTGCAGCGAGATGCTATTTGAACACTACTACAACTCTCTTCAGTTTTAAACTCACATGGGTGAAACCGTCACAAATGGATGATGCTGCTGTTTCCAGAGAAACAATGTCACAAGTCAACAATGTGACTTCAGTTAAACAGTTTCAAACATATCAGTCATTACTTGACGCTGTCTGGTGTTAATGTTTACTGGGAAACCCTAACCCATAATAATCCCAATACTGGGCAGTGTCAATATGAACTTCTGTGTTTATTTTCTGCATGTGCTGAGATATACAGTGTTCAGACAGTAATAAAGCTGCAATGACTTGGTTCATAGGATGTACTGAACTGAAACAAGTCACATATTGAGACCCAACATTTAACACTAAAATGTTTACTGCAAGTCAAACATTTTTTAGCCTTCAAATGTTAAGTTATTTTGTCATTTCATCTCTTGCAGTTACGAGTTCATGAGGAAGAACCTTATATTCTACAGAACAGAAATCCACAGGCTTACTGGCAAGGTGAGAGCCTTCACAACAGCATACCAGTATATTAAATGCCTCACAGGCGCTGCTTCTGTCCAACAGTGTCATACTAGTAATGATTTCCATGTCACTCAGGATGATCTGCTAACCTCTATATGAGCAGCTTTCAGTAACAGTACGTTGATCTGAAATAGTTTTCAGTTAAACTGTTCATGGCTAAATTTGGAAAGAAATATTGCTGTTGAATTATTCAAATGTAATTTTTGGATGCTGTGAGACCCACTTTTGAAATCCAGCTTACCTTCACTGTATTAAGGTAGAGGCAGAAGTGTCCAAGGTGGAGCAAATCTCAAAAGCTCGCCAAAATGAATCCCAAACTTTCTATATGACTAGATGTTTTTGTGTTTGTCTGTTTCTTTGCGTTGATGTGTGGTGTTAGGTTTAGGTGAACTAATATTTTAATATAAAGTGTATTTCTGCTCCAATAACTTTGAAATTTGCTATGCACACCCTGAGCTTTTGTTGTCAGGCAGTCCTCAGTCCTCAGTCCTCATCTGCGTTTTCCACAGGATCCTCTGGAGCAGTATGGTATATCAGACGAAACTCGCTTCCAAGTCAGCAATGGTCTGCAGCCGAAGCAGAGAGATACCTCCTCTCTGTAGACCAGAGTCCTGCATCCAGATGTTCTTCATCTTCATTTTAGTTCATTCTGCCATTCCAACATGCACTCCACACTGGTTTGAAAACAAAGGCATTACCACCGCTAGCGTTTTAGATGATCACTGCTCTGAATGTATTTGGTGTTGCTCCGGCTTAACAGAGAGGTTCTTATGAAAATGGTGTAGCAGGGTATCTTAGGCTATGTATTATTTCTCTTATGTCATTGTCATTCAGTCCAGGTAAGATGGGGCTTCGGAATACTGTACTTGTATTTCAGGTTCATGGGATCTTTCAGACTCTGCTAGGTTAGTTGACTGCCTGTATAAAACGTCTCTTATATACTATGTTCTATAGTAGACATGCTGTATTTTTAGACAATGTGATTCTGGGAGCGTTTGTTTGGGAGATCTGGGGTTGTGTCCTGTCTAAGGATTGTTAGCACTAAAAGCAAGACTTCCTTAAACAAAAATCAATCCAGGACATATAAACATTTGGTTCAAATCAATCTGGCAGTATTTACAGTGCTAATATGAACTGCACAGGCCCTTTGATCTGCTGAGTTGAGCCACATGTTACTCAGTTTTTGCTTGTGAGAAAAAAGACTTTTAGTAATCCCAATATGTATTTAATCGTCTAGCCCATTTAGATTATTAAGCTTTTAAAAACTATACTTTTGCACAGAGTAATTTACTGGGTGTTAGGTTTTTTATTAGAATTTCAATAATGTACTTGAATCTACTGTACCTTTTTTGTGGCACTTTGAATGCAATTCCTTTAGGTAAGCTGCCGGACCATGTTGGGAAACCAGACTCTTGACGTTTTTTTGTTTTTAAAATATCACACCAACATCTTTATCAGTGTAGCTATAACAGAGTTGCAGCTTTTTGTGAGCTTAAATTTAGCTCTCAGTGACATTTCACCATAACGCATTGCTGTATCAAATTGGTAAAATATTTATTTCAGTAGTCAGGAGTCTACCCACAAAGTGATTGAATGTTAATTTGTTTTCAAACTTGTGTCCAGTCTGTTTTTACTTCATGATAGATTATATTTGTTTCACTGCCTTTTCAGTCCTATAGGTTATCTTTTTTACTAATAAAGCCATTTGAAAGATATGTGAATGCTGTGTGTTATCTGTTGACAAAGATGAAGATATTTGTTTCACAACAAAATTTGTGCCAAACTGAGCAATATGCAAATCTGCATAAAACACACGTCATGTCACATTTCACATATCATGAGTTGTAAACAGCTCCACCAAACAATTTTTTCTTTCTAAACTTCTCACATGGTTTCATTTCAATAAATGTTCAACTGATCTAATATTTCACCAGAAATCAAAGATTTCAAAGAAGAAAAAGTCCAAAAACTGAGAACAGATTTATGTATCAAAGCTTTTTTTTTCTTCTTTCCCATTAATCATCTCATGACCCCTCAGATTTATCTGGTGATCCTTTGGAGTGACCTGAACCCTAGGTTGGGAACCACTGGACTAAACTAGCTAACTGTATACAGTTCAAACTAGCTTCACCTCCAGCAGCTACAACAGTAACATGCTGCTTACACACTGATGCTTCAATATTATTAGGATATGTAGGAATTTTCAGGCAGGACTTTTACTTGTAATCAAGTATTTTTACATTCTCGTATTGCTATTTATTTTTTTTACCACTACTGTATATCTTGTTGAGTATAGATCTCTTTTTCTGTAACTGCTGATACCACATATCAGCAGTTACTGAGAAAAAATGTGTAATTAAATGAGTTATGAAAATGTTGATGATTACAAAGGGGGTTCAACTGAAGTCAGTCCTTTTAAGATTTTTTTATATTCTTTTTATATTTTGTAAATAAATTATGACATGGGCTTAAATGGTGTCACAGTACCAATTAATCCCATGCCAGACTTTTTTTCATAAAATATATTTATTTTATATATCTTTATTTTCTGAAATGTTAGGTGAACTAATGAATACATTTTCAAATGAGACATATATCTTGCTTTGTAAAAAATGATCCCCCTTATAAATCATGTAAATATGAACCTAGATTTTGGGCGGCTTAATGGGTACACTTACCCTCACAGCTGAAAACATTTGTTAGAAAATTTGAAAAGTAATCAAATGTAATAAGTTACATTACTTCGATCAAGTAATTGAAATAGTTACATTACTTATTACATTTTAAATAGGGTAACTAGTAATGTGTAACCTATTACATATCCAAAGTAACCTTCCCAGCCCAGATAGATAGATTGTGTTGATATAAATCTGTGGTATCGGTGTGAAACGCTGATGCATCTTGACGTTTCCTTGGCAACGCCAAATGTGTGATTCAAAAATAACGACGTCACATCCTTCCCGTGATGCTTAGCGAGCACAAATTGAACGCTCGGCAAAAGAAAACATTTGTATTTTTCTATACCCTGTTTTTGAGCGTAAAACTGCATAAAACAAATAACATTTCATCTGGAGTTGAAACCACTAAGAAGCAGTTATTAATCGGCGCGAAAGGGGTAGAGTTTATCGGAGCACGGTAGGTGTTAATTCAAGTAAAGATTGTGAACAAACAATGTTGCTAATGCGTTAGCCCGACAGCTATCGTATCTTTACGTTAGGGCAGCTAACGTTAGCATTAGCGGTTCTCTGTGCCGGATGATTGGATTATTTGTTTGCTTTTTTAAAATCATTTTAGTGTTACGATTACTAATCAGTAATGACTGCCACAGTGGGACTTTTATTTCATGGAAACAACAAGCAAATACGTGCTGGTAGAGAGGTTTTTACGATTGTTCTTGAAGATAACATAAGTGCTGTTGTTAGCAGTAGACTGAGCCCACCCGCAGGCGATCATATGCATTGTAACTAACGGCATTGTCTTATAACATATTTACTCATTGTTAGTTAGTAAGAAGGATTTAAATCCTGTATTTTCTGTATCGATTGTTTGTCATGTTGTAAATCGTAACGGCTTTGTTAGCAATGCAGAGGAATAACAATGTCAAACTCCTCCTATCATTAGATAGAGTATTTAGTAACCACAAAGGGGAAATTAAACTATCCTTACTAACTAAGAATGCTAGCTGAAGGTAACTCTTTGTCTGTTTATTATCATCCTGTTAAATGTGGTGAACATCAACCGAATGGCTGTTTTGTTTACCTTGTAACAAATGTGATACTTGCCTGTATCGGTGAAATGTTTCCTGATTAGTATGATACTACTTTTTTGTACCCCCAACAACGACAAGCTCTAGTTCAACATGAAAGTGCACTGTTACTGTTAAATCTAATATACATTTTTATAAATAACATATGTTAGTTTGCTCATCTTTTATTTTTATTTTTTAAGCCTGATCTGTCTAGAACAGTAGCTATTAGATAATTGCAGAAAATGTCACTTTTCCACATTATTAGTAGACAGCTGTTCTCTACTCAAACAGATAAGCAACTAGCAGATGTCAACAGCTCACCATTTAAGGCACACTAATGTCTTTTACTGACCTCTCATGTGATGTGTTGATCAGTCTCCTCGTTGTTTTCAGGCATCATGGATCAGGACTATGAGTGCAGGCTGCTCAGACAGATAAACATCCAAAATGAGAATGCCAGCCCAATAGTAAGTAAATAATACACACATTGTATTGCTTTGTCTGTTTTGTTATTTAATTGACTTATACATGAGCTGCGTTTCCTCTTGTCAATGAAACTGAACATAGATTTCCTTCATATAGCTGTGGCTTAAAGTATTAACAAGTATTACTAGTATTGTGAAGTAATTATCCTGACTCTAGCATGATAATGGCCAGTGAACAACTTGATGGATGGGCGAAACGAGTGTGTTAGTGTCCATGTGTTGGAGGAATAAACGTTTTAACATCACAGTCTCTTTCATTTGACGGTGTCACTAGTGTTGAGTGAAAACAAGACCTCACCAGCCAAATGACTGGGTTTTTGTGAAAGTAGCCTTCTGTTGTTAACACCTCAAACAAATGCGCCATCTGCCACTTAAATGTCCTCCTGTTTTATTGTTGAGTTTTCTAGTCACTGTCCAATGGCTTGTGGCTCCCAGTCAGAAATGGTTTCTCCTCTCCTCCTTTGTGCAGAAATCTTTAGGAGTGGCGCGAGCTCTGACACCCACCAGCTCCCCCCTGTCCTCCCCTAGCAAGCATGGCGATCGCTTCATTCCCTCCCGGGCCGGAGCTAACTGGAGTGTCAACTTCCACCGCATCAATGTGAGTCTCTTATGATACACCCGGAAAATAACTATCACTCCTACCAAAATGGACAGTGTTCTCAAGATCAAAGTGTGGATTTTTGGTTTATAAAGAAAAAAAACCTGTATCATAATTATAAATTATTTGTCTTGATGGTAAGTGCTACAAGATTTGGATTATAATTATGATTTATTTTATTTTCTGAAACAGGAAATTGAAAAGTCGCACAATCAAAACAGGAAAACCAAAGATGGAACAACAGACAGCAACAAAGGTAATCCACCCACCTCTTGTATCATGAGACTCAAGATTTTATATCACAATTTGATGTTTTGCTATATGTTGTGGACACACTGTGACAAATATCAAGAATTATTGTGTTGTCAAACTGAGGCCCAGGCTTCCTTTACTTCAGTTATTTGAACTGTAAATTGTTCAGCCTTTGTCAGTCGTTACATTTAAGTGATGGTACATGAATATAATGCTGTCTTTTTTAAGCAACAATGCACACAATTTGCAGGTTTCAGCTTCTCAAATGTAATGAATTAATGCTTTTTTGTCCAACCTGACAGTAAACTGAAATATTTGTGTCAGATCAAACAAGATATCTAAAGATGATACTTTTGGAACTAGAAAACTGTAACGGTCATTTTCACTGTTTTATTACATTCTGTAGACCAAACAATTAAGAAAGTTTCGACAAATTAATTGAAAATTGGAAATAGGGCATACTATAAGTAGTGGCAGCCCTACAATAATACATATAGCTTTGTGTTTCAAACACCATGCCTGAAAGCTCTTCATAATTCAGTCAATGCTTGCAGTTTATGGTTGATTCCTGTTTTAGAAAACATTTCACCATTTTAGGGGCAGTTTTTTTTCTTTTCAGTTGATAGCTACTGTGATGTATAGGAGATATTAGATATTTCGATATAAGAAGATATTGAATATTGCAGATCACCTGTTTTTAATACTGTATCATAGGAAAATTACATGATAGTAATTTATCTTGAGTTATCTTGTGATTCTCAGCCCTAAAAAGAAGCAAACATCCTTCTCTTCTGTAGCTGCACATTTGGCACATGTCTCCTTTGGCTCATTTTCACAGGTATCTCTGTCTGTCTGTTCCAGTCAAACTTGATAATTTGACCTTCTCGTGTTTACTAAGTCTGGACAGGCTCATGGAAGCTGTAGATAAGCACTAAACAAAGCTCAGTGAGAAATTCCCCCTGATCTTTAGAGATTTGAGAGAGCTAAGAAATTGCAGAGGGAGCGCAGTGTTTGAACTTAATCATTTCAGCAGCGCGGTTTGATTTCCCCTTTGTCTCTTCCTCTGCCTGCAGCGGACGGCCTGGCTTACTCGGCTCTGCTGAAGAACGAGCTGCTGGGAGCGGGCATTGAAAAAGTCCAGGACCCCCAGTCTGAAGACCGCCGCCTGCAGCCATCTACTCCAGCCAAGAGAAGCCTTTTTAGTGTAAAGAATGATAAAATAGCTGTAATGATTAATGTATGAGTTTTGTATGTTTTTTTTAGAATCTGCATCAGTAATCATCTGCTTGTGTTTTTCAGTATTCTGTAAGTGCTAAGAGGGCTCTGCCTGAAGAGGATGGAAACACCGTCTCTCCATATTCTCTATCGCCTGTCAGTAGCAACAGGTAATAAAAACTGTTATCACTCGAGTGTTGTCTTCAATTGACCTGCAGTATCATCATATTCCTCACTATATTGCGTTGTGCATTGCAGCCAGAAACTGCTACGGTCGCCAAGGAAACCGACGCGCAAAATTTCCAAAATTCCTTTCAAAGTCCTGGACGCTCCAGAGCTCCAGGACGACTTCTACCTCAACTTAGTGGACTGGTCCTCTCTGAATGTGCTCAGTGTTGGACTGGGTACCTGCGTATACCTGTGGAGTGCCTGCACCAGCCAGGTGTGTGTGTGTGTGTGTGATCTGTTGGTTGAGTGTAATGAGCCAACTGAAGAGGCCTCCAGCAGAGAGCTTCAAGAGTAAAAAAATTATCTGTCAATTATGTTTTACTGTTTTAGCATCATTAGCTCATGTCACTGAGGATTTAATTTGATGTCCTTGTTAAATCTGTTTCTTCTGTTTCCTCTCCTTTTTAGGTGACCCGTCTATGTGACCTTTCTGTAGAAGGAGATTCTGTAACATCAGTGGGCTGGTCAGAAAGGGTGGGTCATCTTTTATCATTTTTAAAACTGTTGTCAAGTTGCATTAAAATGCACCCAGATAAGGTTGAAGTAGAGCCTAGACACTTAACTCTATTCACATTTGATTGATTTAAGCAAATCAGTTTGAGCTGACAAAGATCCATCATGAAACAAGTCTGTCTCTTGATGTTCAATTGAGTTTTTGTGTGCAGTCTTTGTTTCAACCTTTTAAAACTTCTGTTCCTCTATTTTTAGACTCCACCTGAATAATCCATCCTTGCTTTTGTCACGTTGCAGCCTGTGAATGTTTGTGTTGCAGTTACAGGGTATTTATTTTTCATAAAAGCTGTTATGAGTCATTGTGATGTTTTGTATTTTTAGGGTAACCTGGTGGCGGTGGGGACTCATAAAGGATATGTACAGATTTGGGATGCAGCAGCAGGGAAGAAACTCTCCGTACTAGAAGGACATACAGCCAGAGTGGGTGAGTTGAGAGACAGTTGCAGGAGTAAAATATTCTTACGATCATTCATTTTCACACAGTTGTTTGGCACCATCTCTCTTTCATGGTCGGTGAATCATCTTCCCTTCGATCTGCTTTTCATTCTCTGCCCGTCAGGTGCGTTGGCATGGAATGCAGACCAGCTGTCGTCTGGGAGCCGTGATAGGGTGATTCTGCAGCGGGACATCAGAGCCCCACCTCTCCAGTCAGAGCGCCGACTGCAAGGACACAGACAGGAAGTGTGTGGTCTGAAGTGGAGCACAGACCACCAGTTGCTAGCGTCAGGTGGAAACGACAACAAGGTAAGCAGGAAGAGATTTTCACCTGTACTTTACAAACATACTACAATACATGACCAAAAACGTATAGACACATTCTCTTTTCTTGTCTTGTCTGTAGCTGCTTGTGTGGAACCACTCGAGTGTCCTCCCAGTGCAGCAGTACACAGAACACTTGGCCGCGGTGAAGGCCATCGCATGGTCCCCCCACCAGCACGGCCTGCTGGCCTCCGGAGGCGGCACCGCCGACCGATGTATCCGCTTTTGGAACACTCTGACCGGCCAGCCACTGCAGTGCACTGACACCGGCTCTCAGGTGTGCAACCTGGCCTGGTCCAAGCACACCAACGAACTGGTGAGTCACCTGAAGTTACTGATTTGGAGTAAGCAGCTGTGAAGAGGAATGTCTGTTAGTGTTTAGAATGCAAAGGTACAGTACAGCAATATATGAGAAACTGTACTTTGGGTCAGGTGAAAAGTTGAGTATACATTTTGTCTATGGAAGCTATAAAAACAGCATCTTAGAAGTCTTGAAGTTGATATTTACACACTGGTGTAACTCTTGGATGAATCTTTGATGTGTTGATGAAAATAGACCATGTAACAGTTTTTGAATGGTTGAAAGGCACATGATTTCACTTTTTACTAAAGATAACTTTCACCACTAGGCTTAAACACCCCTCTGTTCTTGAAGCAGAGATATATAATTGCTTATTTTATCATATTTGACAGTCAACAAGCACGTGTCCCAAATCAACCACGTTGTTCCTTATGAGGTAAATGTGTTGTTCTTTTTCTGCAGGTCAGCACACATGGTTATTCCCAGAACCAGATCCTGGTGTGGAAGTATCCCTCCCTCACTCAAGTAGCCAAACTTACAGGACATTCCTACAGAGTACTTTACCTGGTCAGTATATACTGTATGTGTCTATGTGTCTGTCTGAACAGCAGTTTCCGAAAGTTACCACAGCAAACTAAAACTGAAATACAGAAAACTACATGCTAAAAACATGAATGGAAATGTTAATAAATATAAAATCTTGATATAATTAAAAATAATAGAAAAAAATATTTTAAATATTTTACTACGTTGCTGTCGAGTAAATGAATCATCCACAAGCTCCTCCTGCTCTCTACATAGTCTCCCACACTGAAAAGGAGCTAACATGAATCTTAAATTGGCAACAGCAAAAGTGGGGCAAAGTGGAAGCTATGCTGTTTACCTGGTTTCGGTGTATAATGATGAGTTCTGTGCAGGCCATGTCCCCTGATGGAGAGGCCATTGTAACGGGAGCAGGAGATGAAACACTTCGCTTCTGGAACGTCTTTAGCAAGATGAGATCAACTAAGGTATTTATTCTCTTCATTTTCTTCCTACTGTGTATCTTTATTATACTATTTATGATATTATTATGTATTTATCTGTCCATTATTTTCACTATTAATTGCTTCAAATATATAAAATACCAGAGAAGAGTGAAAATGCACATCACAGTTTTGTACAATTAAATGTCTTTATTTAGACCAATAGTCCAAAACGCAAAAGTGATTCAATTTGCTACAATGTTAGAAATGTAAATGGAGCAGATGTACACATTTTTGCTTTTAAAGTGACTCAAATCAATTGAACAAATCAAAATGGTTAATATTCAACTTGCGGCTCTAATTGAATCTGTTCCGTCCATAACATTGACTAACAGCATCTTACCCTACTGTCATCCCTCTTTCAGGAGTCGGTGTCGGTGTTAAACCTCTTCACCAGAATCCGGTAGTCAGCGCACCTCTGCACTACGAGGGAATAAAGACTGGAAGGGGAATTTATCTTTGCATGTGTCAAGTCTGCGCTGTAAACGGGCCCCTTCTTTTGAGTGTTCGCCTCAGTAGTTGACAAGAGGGCCAGCTCGATTGGCCTTAGTTAATTAGCAAAGTTGTAGCCGAAGGTGGGAGGAGCTGGGGACATGTGCAGCCTGAGTGTCGAGAGCGGAGGTGATACATAGAGAAAGTATTCTACTAACTCCTGAATGACGGAGCCGCTGCCTCCTCCGACAGACCAGTGATCTCTGATGACGAGGAGAACTTTGGGGAGTTTCTCTCCCTGCGTGATTATGTTTTGTTTACAGACTGTGTGCATACCTGCCAAATATTGAGTTTGTCATTTTTGATTGTCTATTTATTTTTCTTTCTTTATTTTTCTTCCTCTCTTTTTCTTTTTCTCTCTCTCTCTCTCTTTTTTTTTTTTTTTTTTTTTTTTTTTTAAACATATTTTTAACATATTATTACTAGTGTGTTTGTTTCGAAGGCTGGTAGGTTTTCTTTTATGTGTGTAATTGCAGTTTTTGGTCTGATCTGTGGAATACGTCTGGCTATTTCCCTTTTAAGGGTTAAGGTTTCAGAAAACTTAAAAAGTAAAATTTTATTGAGCGGCAATAATGTCACAAGTTTATGCTGTACATACTGTAATCCTATGCCGATGTGAGAATTGTTAATGGTTAAAAAGAACTGGACAAACAGGCCGGCTCTCTTTTTGTTGTTTTAAAGTTGAGCTTAAGTTCATTTTAGTGTAAAGATATAAAGCATTATTGGTAAACATTGTTTCATAATCTCTCAAAAAAAAAAATACAACCAACAGCATATGGCACATCTTAGAAAATAACATTTTAATATTAAAATATCAATAATTCTAAATGTAATTAACATTTTCTTTTTGTGTGAATTTGTGCAGAAGCGTTTCACTCATCTTGTTTACCCAAATTCTTAATAGGAAAATCAGGCGAAGGGAGAATTTAAACAAAAATACAATGGCTTATCAGTGCAGTCTGTAACAGCAACTGAAGCACACAGTTAAAAACATTTGGGATTCAGTCAGACAGTGAAATGCTGCTCTGTGCTGCGTCTGCTAAGATATTCAAGCCGAGGGCACTTGTCTTTTGCTACTTCAGATCATTTCGCTCTTTCAGTTCTTTGTAAGAAACTTTCATATCATCTGCAACCTTCTCCCCCCCCCCAATTTTTCCCAGTTTGAATGTTGAGCCAATTAGTGTGCCACATTTAAATGAACACTATTTATTTGTGTTGTGTAAAAAGGTTGTTGTACAGCGACGGCATGTTTGTTCACTAATGTTGTCTGAGGGACGCTGAGTAGCAGTTTAATGCCACTTGAAAATCAAGACGATGCTGCCAACTTGAATTACAGACAGAATGTTTAAAAAACCTTATTATTTCTGTACTGAGAGATAATCAACAATTAAATGATCATATCTTGTACATTATGTCTCAGGTGTTTTAATTTTTCTGTAAGTAGACAAAATGTATTGTTAAGTGAAAGAGGCTGAATCTGCGGTACACTTCTTTCTCGCCCAAACCATTGATGTGTAAGTGTAGGTCACATTATTGGTTAGAATTTCAAGAAATGCTCAGTAACTTCTTAAAACAGCTGGGCTAGTTAAAAAAAAAAATGTTCCAGCAGGAGGACTATTTTCTTCCGTGAATTAATACACATGCTGCTCTAGTGAATATTTACAGTAGCAGGATGGAAGTAAACTCCAGTGCACATGTATATCCAAAGTGAAGGCTTTGTAGCTTATTTATGTATTTTTAATAGTTTTTGGAAACAATGGAGCTCCAGAATAAGTTAAGACACAATGTTTTAGTTGGTTTGGCTCTTTTAGTAGAATTTGTTGACAATGAGAAAAATATGAAATAATGCAGACTTACCGTTAAACTCCTTTTCTTGACTCCATTTTAGATCTTAACAAATGTCAAGTGTCATTTATTATTTTAAATGTGTTATTTAAGAAAAACTTTGTTTTCATATTACATTTATTTATTAGCTCTTTTTAGAACTCCCCTGTGATACATCTTGAGTGCTGCGGCAGCTAACGATTATTTTTCATTATAGATTAATCTGTCGATTACCGAAATAAGAGACCACACATCACCTCTGTACTGGCCTCCCTCCACTGGTTACCAGTGAAATACAGCATTGATTTTAAGATTATTGTATTTGTTTTTAAAGCTCTGAATGGTTTTGGACCAGCCTCCATCTCTGATGTCCTCAGCCTATGTTCTACATCCAGACCCCGCAGATCCTCTGATCAGGTACTTCTCTCTGTTCCACGTTCACGGTCCAAATCAAATGGTGACTGAGCTTTTTCCATCGCTGCTTACAGACTGGAACAGTTTGCCCCTCACCGTCAGATCTCCACTGTCACCACTTTTAAATCCCAGCTCAAGACCCACTTCATAGAATCACTTTTGAGTCCCCCTTTATCACAGTTAACTTTTCTAGTTATTTTGCTTTAATTATACAGTTGTGCTTTACATTTTTCTGTAAAACACTTCGGTCAACTCTCTTAAATGTGCTCTATAAATATAAGTCTATAAAATTTACTCTATTACGATCCCCCAAAGCCCAAGCTGATAATACCTAATGTCTCCCATGGTAATCTTTGAGCAATATAAATTCAAATGGGTTATTTTAATCTATTGATTGTTCGGCCACCATGAGCCACCAGAACAGTTTCCGTGTTCACGGGCATAAAAGTGTGTGGATTGCTTCTGGAGTGACTTACACCAATATTATAAAAGATATTCCTTCATTTGGTGTTTTGACGATGATATCGGAAACTGCTGTCTCACATATAAGTCATACATCTTCCACATACAGTACAATATGTGCTATGGTGTTGAGATGTGGAGGCTGAAGGCCACAGCATAAGATACAGACCAATAAGTGATGTGACTCCTCATGTTCTTTATGGAAGTACACGTTATGTTTCTCCAGTCATTGATTCAGGTTTTTCTTTAACTTGTCCCGTCTGAACATCTTCCAGCAGACGATTCCCTGTGAAGTCAACACCACAATCGATCTGTGTGGTTGTTGTCTAATGAACAGCTTCAAATTCAGTGATTCACTGCTGCTACCAGACACCCAACCTTAACCAGGTTACCTTAAAGGTGAGAGTCCGGTTAAAAGTTCACAAGAAAATATCCTGTCAGTAATGTTGACTATCCTTATCTCAGGCTATGAGGAAGGTTAAACATCCCAACAGAGAACAACCCTCAGTTACATTTGTAACAGAACAAGAGATTTTAACGGCTACAAAACATCTCGAGGCTTCATCTTATTCCCAGGAAGTTTGCAGATTTTCATCGAATTACCAGTCCATCCCACACAAGCATAGTTTTGACCTAGAGCATGAAAAATAATGAATGTTCGCCGCCTCCTAAAGCGCCTACACCTCTGCTTGTGCCCGGTGGCCTATCCAAACTCACAGTTACACATTTAAACAGCAAATGGATTTTATCAGTGTAAACAACAGCTGAAGGGTATAAAAACATGAAGGTAAAAGGGGATCTTGAATGATGGGTTTTTGCTACGATTTACAGATATAAAATCAGAAAATGGCAAATAATGAATATCACCCTTTATTAAGCTATTGGAATCAGACTATTTATTAGATGGACTTTAGATAGGAAAGACAAAATAATGAAAAGTACCACTACTAATTTAGTGGCTTGTAACGACCTCAGACAGGAAGGAGGACTCAAACGCTTAACTCGAAGGGAATTTATTAAACAAAAAACGCTCTCAAGGAGGATGATAAACGGGAACCAAAAACGCTCACTTGGAGGACAGAATGAAACAAGGCTTCTCGGGCTGCATGACGCTGACAAGACAAAACGAACTGACACAAGACAAGGGAGACAAGGACTATTTGAACATGAGGTAAGGGGACACAGGTGGAACCAATCAGGGGCGGGGTTGACAATCACAGCGGAGGGAAGGCACACAAAGGGAGGAAGTCAGGATCTGAAACAAGAGGGAAAAGGTGAGTACAAAATAGAACAGGAAGTGCATGACAGGACGGGACATGGGTGACTTGACTAAATTAAAACATAAAGGACCAACACATGACACAAGACAAGACATTAACAAATTTGACGAGACATAACATGGCTTCAAAAGTTGAAGGTCTTTTTGGTTGAAACATTTGTTTCTCTGTTTTGAAGATCATGGTACTATAGTCCTGCATGACCCAGCCCCTATCAACAGCAGAGAGCTCGAGCCTTTTCTCTCCTTCAGACTTCATTATAATGTCATCTTAATAACATACGTGGTTTAATATATTAATCAGATAAATCATTTGAATGGAAGACATTCAAAGCAGTCTTCCCAGCTCATCTCTGGCTCTCGGTGGGCAGATGTTAACATTAAGCCCTGAAAGCAGAGGGAGAAAAGAGTAGGATCACTAACCTGCATAATCCTACCTCCTGATGTTTCTATCAAGAGGCCCAGAGTGCAATGTTCATTATACAACTAAAGCCTCACTACACAGCGAACAGGATCTTCCCCCAGGATTCCTCCCTAAGCCCAACTCTCAAGTCGCATTGATGACAGGCCCACACAGATATCAAAGGAACAAGGCTTTTGTGATAACTAATGGCTGCAGCCACCCTGGCTTCTTTTAGGTCATTCTGTCAGAGGGAGCAGAGCACAGAGAGGGTCACTCGTACACCTTATTTACAAAGACACACACTCGTCACCCATCAAAGCAGCGACTTGCATTCATAAAGTGGGGGATGGGTATGGGTGTTTTCTCCACAGCCTGTGGAACTGTGACAAGCCCTCAAATAGCAGGTGTCAAAGAAGATGCTATGATTTAAATAGCTCGCTGGAAGAAAAAAAAGATCCCAGTACAACGTAAAGATTCACCGGTTGTTGATTGATTTTCGTGAAATCTTGTCAAAATGTCACACAGAGCCCTGAAAGCAGCAGGAAACTGTCTTTTCTTTATAACACACAAGATGAATTTGTCCACTGCTTACATAGACCAAATGTTACAATGTCACATTTCTTCTTTTTTTTTTTTTAAATTCAATATAAGAAAAAAAACATTTCTGACAGTTAAGTTAAAATAAGATCGAAACATCTCTGCGGTTCCCTTAAGTACCAACATGGCATCAATGATATTAATTCAAAGCTACAAAAAATAAGCTTTTCAACCAACAATAAATGCACATTCAAATCACTGCTTGTAACTAAACCACCTATAATGACAAGTAACAGTATAATTGGACTATTGTTTTCATTTGAAGGTGGCGCTGTGGGAGAATAATACAGTAATGATTTGATTATGATTTGTGTCCAGTTGTGGTGTGTTGTATTTCCTCTCAGTAGAATTTTTTTTTTTATTAAAGGGGGATGGTGTTATATTCTGACATACAATCACTAAACATTTTACTAGAAACATCTCAGTTTCATTGATATCAACAAGTGTTTCTTATATTTTGCCCATGCCTTATATTTGAGGTGGACAAATTATTAGGAACACTTTTCAATATAATGCACTGCACCCACTACGACCTTAATAATCATAAAGTAGAATTATCACCTTTCTGACAATGTTAATAAGAAATGAAAGTATAGGGTTAGTGTGTTTGCAGAGCTATTGTACTGGATTACATTAGATTCCTCCGGTGTTCCTGTTAGATGGCTCGGTGAGTGTGTATCTGGGGTACCTGCACTCAAAGTTTGTAGTCCCTATGATTTGGGTTACAAGTGACAGATTGGGAACATCAGTATGTAAGTGTATGGTTGTACATTATTTCCATAGATATAGACATGGAATTACATTTAATCTGTAGCAAAGCGCCATGTGACTGTAATAATTTCAATTTACTGAAACATTTCAATCTTGTTGTTTCCATTACAAATTTAATTAAAAGATTACGCCTAATTTCAATTATTTGAGCTCCTGGCCACAGCCAGGCACAGGGGCTCACTCGGTGAAGTCTTTTGGACCCTTGGGTGGCATGATTTCAATTAAGTGGAGGTGCTTCCTCTGTCAGATTAAAATCAATGGCTGCCATGAGGTTAGATTGATTTCTACAGTAATCAGAAAATCCTTCCCCTCTCTGACTGGAGGTTTTAAATAGAAAACCAGGTGTTTTTCCACCGACATACACCCTCAACCATACATCCATCTGTTTTATTCATATGCATCCTTAACCTTCATATAATGTAATTTGGGTGCCAGTTTGGGCCGCACCCTTAACAGGTCTGGAAAAAAAAATCCACATCAATTGGCCTCCTCCTGCAGTCGTCACTCCTCGTCGCCCCTCCTCCTCCTCTTCTCCTCTCAGCGGACGTATATAAACACACTGATCCATCTTCCCCCAGCCTACCCAGTAACATCACGATAACCATTACGTGGAGCTCAGATGGGAGGGCGCACAGGCTCAGATTGTGGCTGGTCTCAATAGAGAGGGAGAGAGGGCGAGAGCGAGAGAGAGAGAGAGTGGGAAAAAAAACTCAGCAGTGAAAGAGACGCGCTGCATAACATTATGTCGGCATCACCTGTTGTTCCCGTCGATAAACGGTGAGTCCATCTGCTTAGCCTTTATCATGCTCGTTTTATTAAGACAATGCAATGTTAGGATGTTTTTATTTGCAGGATATTAATGTGTTTCCAAAGAGGTTTTTTTGCTGCCTGTTTTTTTTTCCACTTCGGGATTGAAAAGCAAACATCATGATGAAGCAAACAACCTTCGAGCTAATAAGGGGGAAAAAACATAAATAGCCACTGAGACAAAATCCCGACTGCGTCTGAGGGAAATTAAATGATAACCCTTTCCTCCTCTTCCTGCCTCGCCTGAGGGGAGAAATGTTTATCGTGTCGTCATGTTTGCCTTGATTTGAGAAGAAGGAAGAAGAAGAAAAAAGATAATTGACCTTACTTCAGATCAGGAGCAGCGTCGACTGCAGATTATACATGTCAGATATCAGTGGACTTGGGCTTTAAAACCTCCTGAGAGCAAACTTCGGTGCAGCAACAGGTGGCATGTTTTTTTCCCGGGCCTGAATCGAGGCGAGATGCTGAGGAGATGGACGTGGAGGAAAAGTAGGGCGTCATTCAGCACCGAGACACTGGACAGCTCCCACGTCGAGGGCTACAGTACTCGCTTCCTTTTAGCCGCGAGCTGGACGGAATAAAAGGTTCATTTCTCGCTTTTTGAAATAGCTTTTTCCCATTTATCATGTTGACACGTCTTCTGAATATTAACACCACCTAATGCTCAGCCTTCAAAAGCATCTACTGTTTGGAAATTGGAAGATTTCTTAGTGGTAGAACAGCAAATGTTTGTCATTTTAAAAAAAAAATCAATACTACATTAAAAATGAGTTCACTGAACATTGTGGATAATCTATTCTGGGGTCTCCTCTTGGTCTTAATAGAGTGCTGTTTCAGCTCAGCAGCTCCTCTTTTCATAGTTTGCACTCAAGGACCCTCCCTCCCCCTCCTTCTCTCCTTCCTTGCTTCCTTCCTTCCTCCCCTTGCTTCCTCTCACTAAACTGTCCCCATCTTCCCATCCCCCTCTTCCACTGACTCCCAGTCTTGTTGCATAGCTACCAGCTCAGAAACATACTGGAGATGCAGGACAATCTGTCTGTCTCTTCTCTCTCTCTCTCTCTCTCTCTCTCTCTCTCTCTCTCTCTCTCTCTCTCTCTCTCTCTCTCTCTCTCTCTCTCTCTCTCTCTCTCTCTCTCTCCATCCCTCTCTCTCACTCTCTCTCTCTCCCTCTTTCTCTCTTTCTCTCTCTCTCTGTCCAAATATGACTTATTGGAACACAAATCACTGGTCAGATTTCCAATTTCTACACCTAAATAGAGTAACCACAAATTGTGCACAGCTTAGGGTTTCTGTTCGTTGCATATGGTGAACAGCATTGACTCTAAGTGCTTTGCTGTGATCCTCTCTCTCTCTCTTTCTCTCTCTGTGTTCCTCCCCTCCTCCTCCTCCTCCTCCTCCTCCTCCTCCTGTCTCCCTCTTCTGAGAGGAGCTGAAAGGTTGGCATTACAACAACAAAGGAAGGATGGAATGTCAGCAGGCTTCAGAGAGAAATGGGTTCGAGGGAAAACACAGAGATAGGAATTGCATGTAATGTTTCCATCTCCGACATCTAAAGTTCACAACCTATCGGCACACCTCGAGTCGGTGGTCGGACGCTCTACAGCACCTGTGTCTCATACCTACAGAAGCTTGTTAACTCTTAGGGCTGTATAAGTGACACTGCAAAATTAATATGTTTACCATCAGCGCAGTGAAGGGGAGATTCACACTTGGTTGTTACAAGGTTCTTTCCTTTCCTTTCATTACAGATTGCGAGCCGTGGATGTGGAGCCACCTGCAGAAAGGAAGGGAAGTGTTGGTAGTGCTGAGTGGAAGACTAGTGATTTTGTTGTGATGCTGATCAAAGAACAACAAGTCCCAGTCTGCCTCTCAGTACAAGCAGTGATCTTCAGTCTACGTCAGCTTTTAACCTGCAGAGCTCTTCAGTTCAGAATCTATTCATGTTGCCTCTGTAGCCGAGTTTCCCTGTTTATTCAGCAACAATATGAGCCATGTCCTTTAAAAATGCACCCAAAAGGCTCTGGTATGTGCCTGTGTGAATGGGTGTAGCCTTAATGCTCAACAATGTTAATTATGAGCAAAACTGAAATTAAAAGTGTCATTTAAGTGCGCGCACACACACACACACACACACACACACACACACACACACACACACACACACACACACACACACACACACACACACACACACACACACACACACACATACACACACAATGAAAACTGCTCTCAAATCGGGGGGAAATGTTGTATTAATGGCATACTGCACACTTTGTATGAAACATGACTGAAATAATACATTGTTGATGAATAAATCTGCACTGGAGTGTATTACTTAGCTGTTATAAAGGTGATCTAAAACCTAGTGTAAACTTAATGTGTATTTATGCATTTTCTCACATCAGCATCAACACATTTGTGGCAGTATTGGATCTGAAACCACCACATACAGTGTACAACACACACCAAGGAGCTCCTTAAATACAAAAATGTATCCAATCTATCCTGTTCTCTCCTGCTAACTACTTCCCATCCTGCTGTCCAACATATTACTCATCTTAGATTAGATGGCCTGCTGCCAGAAACCCAATTTAACTCTTTGCTATGTGCAACACTTTTGAGTACTTAAAGGACTGAATACATGTCATCCATTAGTAAAGGGGTATAAACCCTTCTGTGGACTTAATTGACTGCCTTGGTTGCTGTAATGGGCAGCGGAGAGGCTACGCTTCTTGTCCTTCAGTAGTTTCTTCAGTATGTGTTTGAATTTGGAGCGACCAGGTGAATGAAAAACAGACATAGAAAAACTCTTTCTTATCCCAGCTGTGGTGTACAGGGAGCCAGAGAGGTCATTTTGGTGATAGTGTAGGACACAGGCATGCATGCATCTAAAGTCTATTGCACATAAAATAACAAATCACAAAACCAACAGCGCAGGCAATCATGCTCATTGTTAAAAAAAAAAACATTTGGAGGCTGACCTGACTCTGCATGGTGACTAACACATTGCTATGCCGCATGGCACCACAGAAACCACTCAGTGTGAACTTGGTGGCAGTGTTAGGGGCCCATTAGGACCAGAAATAATTAGAGAATGTGTCTCATGCACACAGTGTCCATTACTATATGTAGCCCTGTATTACCCCTCAGTGCCAGTATTTGGTCTGCTTATGAGCTGGATGCAGAGCCAGGCCTTTCTGAGTTTTGATTAATATCAGTAAACAGACCTGAGCAAATATAAGATAGCCACAGTCACTAAGACAGAAGTCTGAGACGCTCTCACACAGCAGAAGAAGGAACATATATGATAGAACATGCTCCTCTGCAAGTATAACAGCTAATGCTTTGTTCATGTAGACAAAGAAATGTAACTGACAGAGAAGAAAAAGACGTAAAAGACACATAAAATAGATTTCAATCAATCCAAATAACCAAGATATATTGTACCAGCTTTACATAAATATATAAAAAGTGAAGGAGGGGGAACAGATAATGTAGACCAAAAAATAAATTGAGGAAAATCATTTAAGACGGTTGAGGCTTCCAAAATTTGAAAAAATGATCTGTCATTACCAAGACACCTGCATGAGTGACCTGATCTTATACTGCTGAAGGTGCTGAAGGTGCTTTGTTGTGCTCACTTTGTTTTAAAACACTATAGAAAGTAAAGATTGTAACATTTATCATCAATATCACTGAAATCCAAATACATTTGAGCTACAAACCACCTGAATCATCTTTATGTCCACTGACTGTAAATGCAGAGCAAAGAGAAAAAAATCAATCGTTTCTAGCACTAATCATCATGATCACAGACAATCCTTACAAACCCTTTCCCTCAGAAAAAGCGTGCAAGGATTTAATTAAAAATGCGTCGTGGCTGGTCTCATTCACACTGCACCCTGTAAGTCTCCAGATTGGCGGCATGCTGGTTTTTCATATATAAAACCAGGGACTGGCTTGCGTTGCTAAGCAACACAAAGGAGTCAAGTGTATTTGTTTATTGGCCAATAAGAATGCAGACAAAGTTTCAAGGTTTTCTGAGAAGGTCCTACAATAATGTAACTCACAGGAAAAAAACAGAGCCATGCATTTTCTAATAACAGTCTTTCATACACATATCTGTGTATAAATAGTGTTATGCATAAAGGTGCTGCTTCCCTTTGAATCCTTCATAGAGCTCATAAAACAGCTTTCGGCCAGTTTGGTAAAAAAAGTAAACAGGTGGCTAATTTATTGTTGGTTTTAATCACACTCCCACACACATAACAAACAGAAAACCACTGCTGAATCTTTTCTCTCCTGTATGAAAGAGGCTTAATGAATGTAAAAATTAAATATATTTACAATTTACAGGTTCAAACCTTTTTGCACCCAATAGAAAGAAGCAGCAACAATGTGCAGGTTTCACAAAGGTGAGCAAAGTCACTTCATCTAGTTTATATAATTTAAAAGATTGAGGCCAATCAAACATCGTTTTATCATCACGTCTGCAGAATTTCAATACCTGCACAATCAAAGTTCTGTTGTTCATACCTCCTTCATTATAGTTGAATAAAACTCACTGTGCATTTTTCTCAAGATAGCACGAGATGTCTCCAGTGAGTTTAATCAGGATTGCTAAAGAGCATCGTGAGTTAAATATGTGATAGGCCATGCTCACTTGCACCGATAAATTAGGCACTCAGGTTTTCGTTTTGCCCCCAAAGCATGCACACCAATTTTGGTGAAATTCTTTCGACAGGGTTTTTGGATAAAGGTTTATGGCATTTGTGGCTCCCCCTCAGGCTTAAAACATTTTGGTAGACTTGTTCCCAAACTAAAGTTACCTATGAAGATGTATGATGATTGGACAAATGGTTGATGAGTTATTTGCTGAGCCCCACCCTTTGCAAAGATATTTTGAATGATGGCGGCCATGTTTTTCAACAGATCTTGCTAATTTATTATGGGTTATTAAATGAGTATCTCAGTTCCCCAAAATTGTATACCAAATTTGGTTTTGATCGTGTCAAATCCAAAAAGTAGATGTGATTACTGTCAGTTTTTGAAATTAGCAAAAATTCTATCTTGGAGGACCTTCATGGTCCAAGACCATTGAGGGCACTTAAGTCATGTCTTTGGTATTTTTTCTGGGTCTTTTAAAAACAATTGTACCTAAAATTGTCTTAAACTGTTGAACAGCTGAACAGCTCTGCTTGTGCAGACACAGAACAGTCCTATCATTGTATTTACTCCATGGACGAGGGGGCTGTAACCTACATGCATGCAACACTTACTACAAGATCACACAGCACTGTGTTTAAATGCAGGCTGCACTTTTAAAGTGCACACATGACTGGCTTTACGGGTATTGTAATGTGGATGATACAAATACTCTTAGTTAATTTAAGAAGAATATAGAATTGAAATTTAAAAAAAGGGGGGGCACTCCAGTTATATAGCCTATCTCTCTAAGCAAGACAGATCAATACCATGAATGATAGGCCTGGCTACAGACTTCAGACGGTATACTACCAAAACCACACCCTCAGCTCACAAACTATTAATCTACCAGCTGTCAAAACATAGAATCAGGAGTTTCTTCTCTGACATGTTCAGAGGCAAAAATATTCAGTGAGAAATAGGATAATAGCCTACATTATAATAAAAATTACTGTCATGCGATGTGTTACTTTAAGATTATGGTTTATTGTTTGGATGAATTTAGAACACTTGTCAGGTGATTTAGGGCAAAACCTGCAATATACTGCAATTGTGCTTCTTTGCTCAATTTGTTTGACAGTGAAAGTGATTTCAATGCAATAATAAACTGAAAGTAAAAAGAGTAATTTCAAAATTGGCCATTTATTACTTATCTTGTGTTGCGTACTAGTCCAGTTTTCATCTATGTGCTGGCACTGACACTATTTCCTAATTGATTATTGTTCCTCTCAAAATGCATACATTTCTTCAAACATCTGTAATGAAGACTCGTGATCTCAGTATTTCCAAACCCTGGTTGGGACTCTGGTCAAAGAGGGTCTTCTGTAGAGCACACTGAGCTGGACTTTCCAAAATTGAGTTTTTGGGCATTACAGCACCATCATCTGGCCAGCGAGGTTCACATTTATTTGGCAACAGTGAATATAAGGGTCCAAAAAATAAGGACATGTCTCCTTTTAATTGTAGGTCTTCAACCCACTCGGCCCCAATGCACTTCTGCTGCCAACAGAACAGGGACAGAGTCACACATCAGAGCCATAACTTGCCACATATGGTCCTTCATTTGTCCTATTTAGCCAGCATTTAAAACCAAAGCCAGGCAGATGGTTTCATGAAGAAATAAAACGGCAGAAAGTACTGATGGATGTGTAAAAGGAAATGCACAACAGGTGATAAATTGCATCAAAGACATTCTCAAGAACACAGATCTTGTGCAATGCATGTACTATTTGGGCATCCAGCCTGGCGTGATGCTATGCCAACTGTTCCCCTAGTGGCACCAGTCACCAACAGCACCTTGACACCTCGGAAGGCTTCTGAAGAATGAAGAGGCAGGCAGCAGTCAGTATGTGGTTACATGTGTGGTCAGGAGAGAACATGTTCTCTCATCAAAGCTGCGGCTGACATTCGATGTAAAGAAACAGATAACCCCTGCACTAGGATATCAGATATAAGCTGCACCTCATGGCAAATTTTATTGGCATTAAATAAATACAAATATTTGAGCGGGGTTACCTCTAACTATAATTTTGTAAGTGTTGAATGATTTTAAACACCAGCATGCCACCATTAAACAAATAATAGTAGAAAATAACAAGCAATCAGGACTAATTATGTGATCTCATGATAGTCTTTATAATTCTTCCTTTAATCAGCTGCACCAGGTATTGTTGCTGCAAAACAGAGGCCATGTGCTGCTTCTTTATTAGCCTGCTTTATGGGGCACAACTAGCCATTAGAAAGTAATCAATAATGATAATGTTAATGTTTAGCTAACACAGAGTGTCTATTGCTCTAAGATAAAATAGATATTTAGATTATTCTGATCTTGAATCATGTGCAGCGGTAATTACTAGTTTATTTTCCTCTGATTTCATTGGCCTTTAAATACAGATGCTAATCAGGAATCTGACTTAATAGACCTGCAAAAATGTGAGGCAGCACAACTAGAAGGAAATGTTAATTAAACTTTATCCTGTTAATCACTTGACTTTTTAGCCACTTAAGTGGCAGGGCCCTGGGGATGATGGTGTCGGTCAGTATGTCCACCACTTTGGTCTAACGTGAAGTATCTCAAGATTGCTATGAACTTTTGACATTCATGGTCCCCAGAGAATGAAGCCTATTGAATTTAGTGATCCCCTGACTTTTCTTCTATCACCACCACAAGGTTGAGGTTGTGGTTTGAACTATGAAATGGATTACACTGAAATGCCATAACCCATTTCCCCAAACATGTTTTCAGATGTGTAAAATACTATGTTTTTCCACAGAAAAAAGTACAATTACCTTATTAAAACCCTTAAAATGACATCTCTGCATTAATTAATATGCAAATATTGTTAATTATTGTCTCCTATTTCATTGACATTGTCAGTGTTTGGCTCTGGATGTTTCCACATCACACTTCTGTGAGTTGCATGCTGGATCCTGACTGGCTCCAAACTAGTTGTGATGTCACAAATCATGCTCGTAGGTTCACACCTTAAACTGAGATTTTCAGTGAAAAACGTTCTGCTCTTCAGCAGATGAATGTGAAAACTTCTAGTGTCAAACTATGCACATACATAATTCTCAAGGCGAGACAGACCTCAGCTCATATAACTGCATCAAGAGGGGCATTTCTCATTTAGTTACATGGTTAGTACACTTGCCGGGCCTGCATGTAATTCTGAAAATATTCACATTCTGTCTCAGCCATAGTCAAAGATGTAACATCAGAGGTCATAAGGTCAGATCCTTGAATTGTAGCTTTAAAGTGATGGATGTCATTATGTAAAGGAAAGCAACCCAATTTCAGGGGAAAAACATGCTCAATCTATTTCCTAACAGATCAAGATCAATTTTTCAGTATGCTAATTAATTCTATATTATAAATTAAGATCCAACTTTTAAGCATTTCTTGGTAATTTGAAGAGCTTAAATAAATGTGTTGCACTTCTTACACCGTAATTCATATGATGTTACAACATACAGTATATTCACTGTAACTGCTGTCAACAGTAACTGGACATCACAACCATTTTCAAGCATCTTTGTTTTAACGTTCATAAAAATGTTTCAGGTTATATTTACAGAACAAAACATACTTAAGGTCACAATGAACATTATTTTGAGCCCTGAATATATCATATCATTCAGATTTGGCAAATAATAAAGACTTCAGTTCAAAATACTAAACAATGTTGGTAGCCAATAATTTGAATTACATAAATAGTGTGTAGCACAAACACAGTTGAAACAACTTGACATAAACATCGTCATTTTCTGATATATTATTATAATGTAGAAAAACTTGCAGTTTACATGTTGCAACAGAAATATTATACATGACTTTTTAGAATAATCTGTGGTTCATATCCATGAAGTGAGACTCAGTCGAGTCTCATTGATGCCTATACACTTCAACTGAAATCTGAGTTCACTGTGATGGTAAAAATCAGCACACTGGTCAAATGAATATTACTTCAAGATTCAACAAACTGAGGCATACCCAGTGACACATATAAAGCACAGCAGACAAGTTTTGCCAAAATGTCACCAGTAGCACAGTCAGATATTCCAGATGAAATAAATAGCACAGGCATATAAAAGTGAAATGAAATACAAGTATAACACAGAGGTATAGGTAAGAAAGCGGATTATTTTAGTTTGATGTGTTGCTTACAAAAAGTATGAATTTGGAGTTTGAAAGTTGCACTATACAAATGTGATTTACCCAAAACACACGTTTAGCTCCATTTCATCTGCTGGGCTATACAACTGGTCTCAGACCTGCTTTATTTACATTGAAGAGGACCTAATAGTCATACATTAAGGTCAACTTAAAACTGATCATCAAAAACCTAGAGGTCTTGTAATGACAGAATGAAAAAACAACCTCTGGAAGCCAAAAAAAAAAATCAAAACCCGCCCAACAAAAAGGAAAAAAAAGAAAAAAAGAAAGAAAAAGTAGACGGGGCTTTCAATCTTGGGCACATCGCCTCCCACTGAAAGAGAAGAAAAATCTGTAACACTATAACAGGTAACGACTGGTCAGCATGTAGATGAGCCGTCAGCTGAAAATGAGACCAGACAGTCAATACTAGGTGGTCTTCACCAGGTCGTAGACGTGGATGTGGACGTCATCGTCATATTTGATGTAGTATACCGTGGGCTTAGCTGGAACCTGGTAGATGACCAAGCCTGTCCTCTTCAGACCGTTATCTGTGACGTACTCCACCTGTTTACCCACAAGGCTCTCTGGCTCCTCACCTGGCTTTCTGTCTGCCGGCAGTAGGTGTTTGTTCTCTGGATGAAGGACAGATAAACAATGAGATGATAAGATAGAGACAGACTAAGTTAGACGGTAACATGAGCAGGTGGTTCCTTTTTTAAGCAGCCAAAGTTTTTAAAAAAAGGCATGGTCACAGGATATAGCTAATTTCATATATTGCTGTCAACAAATCTCACATACAGAGGTAAACTAGCAATGAACTGATCCTACTTATAAGTACTAGTGAGTGTAGTGTGTACGGTAGTTTATTTAGAAACCACTCCACAGAGTAATAACAGCATTAAGAGTCTTCACTCTCAGGAGAGTAGCTCCTTGTACAGCAGATGCCACTTTGTACTTTACAATTTACAATGTAGTACAAAGTCAAAAGCTTGTAATGTGTAACACACCAAGCTAGCAAAGCAATGTAGACTAAACCCCATTCCTGCGCATGCACAGTGGCGTCTGCAAAGAACTACTCTCCAGAGTGTGACAATTTTATTGCTTTTATTAGTCCGTGAGCTGCTTCTCATGGTGAAGAAACATGTCAGCCTGTGCAACAGTGTGACTCACTGATGTGTTTTTAATAGTTTTTGGACAACATAGGTCTACGGCACAGAGGAATACAATATATTAGACTTCAAATACAAACACAATATTTGAATGCAACATGGATTCATTGTTGGTTTGGCTCTGCACATGAGATTTGTTGACATTGACAAAATATAGAAAACACCAGCCAGATCCTTTAAGATAATAAATCATCTACAACGTGCTTCAGTTTCAGTACCGGACTCAGGCAGCACACGTAGATCTCCGTCCTTATAATCGTCCCACAGCTGGTACATGTACAGCACTGGGTCTTTCTCGTAGGTGATATAATACCAGTGGGTCATGATGGGGGCTCGGGACAGCACCATGCCTCGCCACTCGTTTTTCTCACCGTCCTCCTTCTCAAACAGATGTTCCACAGCTCGGCCCACCAGCTCCTCTGCCCCAGGAGGCACCTTGATCTTATTATTCACTGCAGGGAGGACAAGACACTTTGATACACCTGTTAACCAATTTTTTTATTTTTTATTTTTATAGATCCCAGATGATATAGCATATTGGGACATTCAAATTCTATTATCTGACACTGCAGACAAAGCTCCAATACAATCTGCAAAAATCCTTGACAGGCAATCAAGTTGTGCTTTGTGTTAGCTCAGCTCTATATCACATTGAACATTCTTCAAAAGAATAATAAAAACTAATGACTGATGTGTTAGATATGACTTGAGTCTCAAGGCTCAAGTGTTCAGACTGTCATTGTTATGGTTTTAAGTGATAAAACATCACGTTCACATATATGATTTCCGTTTTTGCTGTTTTCTATGACCAATTATTTAATAAAAACTGATTCAACATACAGATGAGTTCAAGTTTTTACATTTAAGAAAAATCTAGTAAAAAGACAAAATATATCCTATGAAGTCATGACACTCACCAACTTTCTCTGCCAACACCTGGAGGTTGGACACTCGACTGTCTTTGAAAAGCTCAATGCCGTAGACGCAGTCAAAGCCATCGTATTTGACCATATAGAGGGAACTGTTAACGGTTAGGCGCTCCAGAACCGTGCCTTTCCACTTGGTCACGTTACCCTTCTCCCTCCAGGTGTGCTGGATCCTGCGGCCCAGCAGGTTGTCAGGATCTGGGCTCAGGGTTGACGCCGAGCTCTCACTCAGCTCTTCATTGCTACGCTTCCTGTGAGCATATTAGTATTAAAATGAGTTGGAGGTCGACAGTATGATGATCTTTGTGCTGTATTTTTTGAGTTACAGATGAACAAATATCTTTCATAGGTACACCTATAGTAGATATTCCTATTAAAGAAGACTTAAATGCCTCTAAAGATGCCATTATTACAATGAACACAGCAGGTTAACTTCACAAGTCTTCTCTGCAAACTATGGTGTAGAGGGGTCAGTAGTTGACATTCATTGTGAATAGAGCTGCAACGATTGATTAGCCAATCAACAGAAAATTAATGGTCAACTATTATGAAAGTCTAATAACTGTTTTAGTCATTTTAGTCACCAACATTTGCTGGTTGCAGCTTCTCAAATGTGAGGATTTTAAGCTTTTATGTGTCATACATGACAGCAAACCAAATCTCTTTGGGTTTGGGACTGACAAAACAAGAAATGTGACATTTTCCACAATTTTTGACTTTTTTTAAGACAATGCCATTAATCGATTAATCACGAAATAAGCACATTAATTGATTCCAAAGAAATAGTCACAAAACAGTTTAAATGGCATTGCAAAAAAAAAACTATTCAATGCAATTAAATGTTTTATACCAGTTTGGAGCCACTGGGGTAGAGGTTAAATTTAAGGAGGATGCAGGAAACTTTGGGATTAAAGTTGTTTATAAAAGTTATTAGCTTTGTAAAGTGTTTGTTTACAGAGCAGATTACAGTGTGTTGCTTCAAGGTGGTGAATCATAGAAAAGTCTACAAAAATACACAGCAATATATTATAAGTCAGATTAGTTAGGTAAGCCTACCTGCCCCGTTTCTTTGACATGTTTCCATAAATTCACACAAGCCTGTGAATCACAAAAGACACTCAGTTAGTGATTATGACAGAACCATTCACTAACTTGACATCTTAATCCAAGTTAATAAAGATATTTAAAGAGTACTATGATTCACACGGAGTCCTGAACCCAGCGGGTCCCGGACCTCAATGAACCACAGTCATGCAAATTAGCCAAGAGACCCGCATTACCGGATGTAAACAACAAAACTGCGACAATCCCAATGCTACTGCTAACTAGCACGGCTCGATGCTAACACGGACTACAGGTTATACATTTACACCGCTAACTAAATGGCTCATAAATGTGTAACTCCACCGAGACGAGCTGTATAAATGTCAGCGAGTCGAGCTGTCGTCGGAAATGTGTCGCTACAGCCTGTCTGCAATAGTGGGCAGCCATGTAACTAACATTAATTCATCTTTTCAGTCTCTTTATCTTAAACGAGACACATTTCTGAGAATTTGGCTCCTGCATTTCTACACATAAGCTAACTGAACAAAAGGAAATGCATCGCCATGTAAGCGCTGATTTTTCAGCCTGGTTGTTGTAGATTAACGCTTGAAATAAAGATTGACCATAAGGCATTAATTTACGCTTTTAATGTGCTCGACAAGTTCAATAGACGGGAGCCGGCAGATTAAGCTGTTTGCCCTACCTGATCAATAATTTCACATGTGTTTGTCTTTGCAGAGCAGATTCCTCCACCTTACGTAGGCTAGATACACGGAAACGATCCCGATGTGGACTACAAATACCAGAAGGACATCACTGCCCTCAAAGCATTCTGGGACTTGAAGTCCGTTTCATGCACTTCCTTTCAATTGAATGCAGCAGTAACAACTTTGTATCAATGAGACCACGTTAACATAGTCCTGTGTCTCATGAATACTTAATTACTTTGACGTCCACACCAACCGTTCTTCCCCCTTTTCGTTGTTTATAATTATTGTAAGACTATGAAAGTCTTAAAACTACATTTCCCATCATTCACCATATATTAATTCCACTTTAAAAATAAAAAAAAACTTCAGTCGTTGATTACTGCCCATTTCCCCTCAACACCAAAATAAGCATAGTCTATTACATTCATAGACAGAGATGGAAAATCATGTTTTTAAAAACAAGTCATTGGATGTAATCAATATAACCAATATAGCCTCAATATAGGCTAAAACGTTTCTCTATCAAATTTAAAACTTTAAATTGAAATTACATTCTTCTAGCACAGACATTTTTCTTCATTTTTAATTTAACATACACCATAAACCCTCAGTGTATATGTTTACTTAAAACTAAAAGACATGTAACAATAATTTTAGCTCAGTATTTAGAATATCTGTGAAAGACACAGGTACCAGCCCCAGCCATTTTATATATTATATAATACACCACAATCAATAATATTTTGACTATTAGCTATCAAGATAGAGTGCTGAAAAAAGGAAAGATGGGTTTCACCTGAGGCTGAAATGCTAATATCTTCCACAAGATGTCAGACTAAACACAAAATCTCTGCCACTGCCCCTGTTAGAAGACTTGAGATGATGGAATGACTATTGTAGAGAGAGAAAGATGCAGTACCCTTGGGTGCTTGTCTGACATCTTTTCCAGGATGAAAGCTTTTGGTTTTATCTCGTGCCAAACCACCTGTATGTGTATGACTCACCTGAGATGAATAAATCAAGTGCATAAACCTTTGCCTCCTTTCTGTGGCAATCACATAGCAATAAGTAGTTACTTTTACATACATTCCTAAATTAAGGATGGTTTAATTCCTTAAAAATCCTTTATCAATCCATTCTTTCACATTTAGTTCTCTCATTTTAGTGTGAAATACCAATATTTTGACAAACTAATACCCATTTAGCAAACATTACACCCATTCTCTGACCAAATCCAATAGCATCAACAAAGTATAAATACACATGGCTTGCCAATCAAATAAAAATCCAAACAGTTTGTTTTCATATTTACGGTCAGTTTATATGATCAGGATTTGTTCAGGGGAACAAAAGGGGTAATGGGGAGATGTGTGCTATCAAGATTTATTTCTGCCCTAAAAAAGTTGAGTGAATTACTCTGCAGATACAGATGGAAGTGCTGTGAGGTGTGAGTCTGTGTTGTTGACCTGTAAAGCTGACAGCCAGTGTAGTATCGACACAAAGCTGTCCGGCATCCAAGGTTGCCTCCTCTTGTCCTTGTTGTTGTCACAGCAACAGAAAAGGCCTCGATGTTGGAGAAACTGGCTGGCTTCTTCTTTTTGTTACATTTAGTCACAAGAAGCCATACAGCAGGCATTCAGTAAATCAGTAGAGGTCACTCAGTTTTCAGGGCAAAAGGAGGTGGAGTGAACCTGCAACTCTGCACATATCAGTCACATCTTTGTCACTCAAATGTGTTGATTTAAACTGTGTTGCTGTTTCTTTTTTTCTTTTTTTAAACTCTATTTAAACAAAGACACGAAAAGAAATGTATGTATGTATGAGTCTGCGTGCAAGTAAGGAAGAGTTTGGACAATTTATCCCCTGAATTGTGCAGGCGATGGAGCACTTTAAATTGAATGAATCCATGGCGTATACACATTGACGAGGTATGAATACGTTCTAGACTATATTGCCACATATCGTCAGAAAGCTCTACTCCCAAATCTTTCTCCCATGTCATTTTAGTTTTATCCCATGATACAGTTTCAAGTCTCCTATCATATTGTAAATCACAGATACACTTTCTTCTCATAAGGATCCAGTTCTAGAATTGCATCTAAATGATTTCTAGGTGGTGGGAAAGGAAACGAGGGAAACTTTTCTCTGGTAAAGCTACGTATCTGAAAAAAACTAAAATAATGCGATCTGGGTATATTGTGGTCATTTTCGAGTGTTTCAATCGAAATAAACACATTATCAGGGTACAAATCACAGAAGAATATCAACTCATTTCTATGCCAATATTGAAATGCATTGTCGAACCTAGATGGAAGAAAGAAATGGTTATTTGCTATTGGGAAATACCTGCTATACTGCTTTAAATCAAAATGTCTCCTAAACTGTAACTGTGTTTCTGTTTCTCAGTCACAAAGCCCCAAAATATGTTCACTCATCTGTCTGACTGAGATCCTCTCCAGCTCCTCTCATGCAGGTTTCTCCAGTGCTGACATCTGAGGAGGGGAGTCCACAGCGGCCCTCACTCCCCTGGGACACCATGAGAATACCATCTCCAAAAATAGAGGTCTCCTCCTCTCCTTCCAGCCAGCTCTTCCAGGTATCTGTCACTTCTATTTGCATGACTCGGTGGAGGAAACACCCACGGATCATCCACACACTGATGCACATAAATGATCTACAACCCACTGAGAAGTGCTTTTGATGGTTTTTGTCAAGTATTGCAGGGAGATTGCATGGCAGACTCTTAAAGTCAGCCCAAGGTTAGTGTGTGTGTGTGTGTGTGTGTGTGTGTGTGTGTGTGTGTGTGTGTGTGTGTGTGTGTGTGTGTGTGTGTGTGTGTGTGTGTGTGTGTGTGTGTGTGTGTGTATGTGTGGGTTTGTCCATTGATTAGATATCTCTATTATTAGCAATATCCCTATGCAACCTGTGCTGCTGATGACTGTTTTCAGCAGCTTTAATTAGTAGGATTCTGTTTCTGTCTAAATCACAGCTCACCTTTCCTGTCGGAGGATGAAATAGCAATTATGAACATGTTTGGGAAATGTTGTGAGCCAAATCAAGACCACACATGAGGATATAGTATCTTGAGTATTTCGATTTGGTTTGTAAAGAGTTTACACTGACTGCAAGGTCACTAATTGCAAAACAACACTTGAACACCTTTCAAGCTGGCTATTCCTTGATGTTTAGGTGAAAACGTATGCATCTACAGTACTGAGACTGCTTCTATAGGTTTAACCTGAGCGGTTATTCTGATTCTGAAAAATGAGGCCAATGCGAGCAAATGTGTGCCTTAAATCTGCATTCTCCAATGGCCACCAGGGGGCGACTCCATCAGCTGATGGTTCTGTTTGTATAGAAGTCTATGGGAATACTTCTTACTTGATTTATAACATCAGTAAAAACTTTCCTAGTGGGTCTTTGGTCTTAGTCACTATTTTCAAATTTTCTTCAATACAGCACAATATTCATTTAGTAAATTATGGTCTCATTTAATTTAAATTCGAAGATAAAATAGAATATGTCTGAGGGTGTGTCTATGTTGTGATTGACAAGTTACTACCATGGTGACAACGTTGGTGAGGTAACATAAACATAGCATAACACCAGATTCACAGAGTATAGCCGTAGCCGTCACTATTTCTGTGTGTTTTCAGTTCATGAAAGTTAAATGTAACATTTTGGTTAAATATTTGGATGTTCACTTTTTCCGGTAAGTACATTTTGTTTTAATGGTATTAAGCCCCTTTTTCGCTAGTGAAAATTAGCATTAGCATCATCACAGTCAACCATAGACTGTAAATGCACTGTGCTAAAAAAGCTACCAGCTAGTGCTAGTGTCAGCTCCACCTTCTTGTCCAAATCATTTACTGCATGTAAAATTATATTAAGTTATATACAGTGAGTGGTCCAAAAATCACCAAACTTGAGGTTTCAAAACAGGACTCCACAAACCAATGGGTGACGTCACAGTGGCTACGTCCATTAATTTCATAAAGTCTATGTGTTTAACATAGTTTTCAAACAGTAACTTTGGCTGTATATATCCCAAGAGAAATTTCATCTATGCAGAAGTGTGGAAATATATATTTCTTCACAGTGAGAAATGAGGTTCACAGGTGGGCACACATGCCTTCGGGTTGTGGTAGCTCATCTTCATGTACTTAGCCTAATAAATTCAAATCCCCAAAGTTCAAATTCACAGTTTCTGGCGAAATAATGAATCACCTTTGGATTCCATGTGTATAAATTAATCTCTGGATATGTGTGATGATGAAGTGCTGCATCATCAGGTTGGCAGTTTCCCTGAGGTGTTTCTTTCACCTATTCTTCAACTTGCCCACTGCTAATACCTAAACATGTGAGCCAACATGATTTACTGGGCCTTCTATTTCATGGATGTTGTAGTGGTTGGTGTTTCCAGTTTCTAGTGTCAGTAAGCTGTGTTGAATAACAATGATTGATGTTACCAAGTATGATTCAAGTGCCACCAAAATAAGACCAACCACATGATTAACAATTATCCTTTCTGATAGCTAATGGTAGCCGTAGCATCTGCCATCCAATGCTTAACCATAACACTAAATGTTTCAATGTAATTATATCCAGTCAATGTGATAATAAGTAAATCCTCTCATTAATTGGGTTTTAGGATTGTGTAGCTGTTGCTGTCACATCTAATTGACCCCAAGAATGAGGTGGAGTAGATCTGCCTTCATTTATGCACAACTCTAATTAACACTAGAACCAGAAAGGAATGCATGCATGCATTTGTGTGTGTGTGTGTGTGTGTGTGTGTGTGTGTGTGTGTGTGTGTGTGTGTGTGTGTGTGTGTGTGTGTGTGTGTGTGTGTGTGTGTGTGTGTTCGTGTACCCTTGTACCCCTGTGTGTGGCATCTGGATCTTTTGACCCAAATCAACTAAGCCGGCCATTTGGATTTTATTTAAGGAGCATGTAATAGCATACACTCTTTTCATTTTATATACTATAGTTTTATGGTATTTGTGTCATACAGCATTATACTTACACTTACCAAAGTGTTTTGTATATGCTAGTTTAGTACCACATATTAAGGACTTTGGTACTGTATATATGCTATAAATCCACGGTTCCCTTTATTTGTCTTGATGTACCACCACAACCGTATCTCATGGACTTAGGTTCCAGGTTTTCATACTGTTGTTTAATAGTATTTCAGTCTAGAGGAAATACAGTGGCTATAGTGGTTTTGTGGCTGCACATGAACCCTTTCAAGACATTGTATGGCATTGTTGATGGCTTGGACTCTTTCTTTTTTTTCAGTAGGTCTGGAAATTTGCAATTGTACTACTACTGCTTAGAGTGGCGAAGCAGAACGTGTCAGACATTAATCTATTACTCTTAGACATCCGTTTAGACTTTACTGCTTGCTTGTGAACACCACTTGGTATAAAACTTTTACAACTAACTCAGGTCAGTGGGAAACTGAGGTGTGTGATGTCGGCCTTAAACTTGCAATTACTTATTTTTATGGGGGAAGTCAGAGAAAACCAAAACAATAAAGTTAAAGTTGCAGGCTAGAAAATCACAACAGTGAACACTGGGTTTGTCACTAAGAGCAACCTCTTTCCCATAAATGTAGTTATGTGATTCATTGTTCTAAAAATATTAATTATAATGCTTTAAGATCAGCATCTCACCAGTGTGCAATTTTTTTTGGTTTTTCATCCTAAATACGAATATGTAGTAATTATTTCATACTAAATTCAGAATTTACATGTTTTCAGCATAGCTGAGTCACTTCACAATCTTTCGAGGTACCACATGACAACTGCAGAGGAACCCGGTGTGGTACAAGTACTGTTGCTTTATGTGACTTATTATGTTCACTGACTGATTTGGATTTCTTTAAATATCAGAATGTTTAAAAATAATGAAAGTGCAATGTAAATGTATTGGTTTTTCATATTGGATTTTCAATTGACTTGATGTCCATATAGTTTGCCTCTATTACACGAAGTGACTGACGCATAGGTTAAAGGTGTAGTGTCTTGCTCAAGGACACTTTGACAGGACTCTGTGTTATTGACAGACAGAGTAACTGTGGTGGAGATGCAATCTGACACTGTCTGCTTACGGGACAGCCTTATTCACTGTGAGGCAGCCACCTCAGAGGCCGTAGATGTCTCTCCTTCTCCACCTTACACATTAAACAATTAGAGCTTTATGTTATATATTGATCACTTTTTAATTGATCTCTATTGATCTAATGTTGATTTCATTTCATTTTGATGGGTAACAGTGCTGTGTTACTCTCTGTAGTCTCTCCAGTAGACCTCTGGACTCTTAGTGGACTTTCTATCTGTCTGCCCACGCTTTCTTTCCCTTGTTCTTCAATCCTTTAATCTCTGCATAAACCCACTCTGACTTCATTGCCTTGAGTCATACTGTATCACAACAGAGTCCTCTCCTCTCCTCTCCTCTCCTCTCCTCTCCTCTCCTCTCCTCTCCTTTCCTCTCCTCTCCTCTACTCTACTCTACTCTACTCTCCTCTCCTCTCCCCTCTATTTCTCCCAGTATATTTTAGGGTTTTCACTGTTTCATGATGTGTGTATTCTTCTTGTCAGTGCTAACAGACAGCAGGGGGCACTGCTCAGTCGATCGATTGCTGATGTTTGTGGATTCTATAGGCGCTCAGTTGTGAGTGTGTGCGTGTGTGCGTGTGTGTGTGTATGTGTGTTTGTGTGTGTGCACGGGCACAGCAGTGTTGTTCCCCACTGATGTACTAATATGTAGATAATAACACAGAAAACACTCAGATATTAGGCAAATTAACATGATTGGAGTATTAAGAAAATCATTAGCTAATTATTAATATAATAAATACCTCATTTTAAATCTCAGAAAACAAAAATCTAATGGTTTGAAATGATCACAAAATTCACAAAGAGTAAAGTAAAGCTGTAGCAAGCAAAGTATTTTGATCTTGTACTTAAGTGAATGTTTAAATATTAAAATAAAATAAAAACATTAATATAAAATAGAAATACTCTATGCGAATGTTTCACTTAACATCACCTGACTGAGTTTAAGGCGTGTACTTACAAGCATGATTTGTGACATCACAAATATTTTGGAGCCAATCATGGTCCAGGATGCAGCTTACACAAGTGTGATGTGGAAACTTAAAACCTCCAGCAGACATACACTGAGAACAGACTTTACAGTGAAGTCGGAGACATCTTGTGTCCAGCAGTTAAACCTTTGAAGTGAACAAGTTTTAATGAGGAAGAAAGAGTAGAAGTAATTCTAAGAAATGTTTAACTGGTTAATGAAACTTTTTTGTGCAAAAGGAATATCAGACACAAATTATTATTCAAAGCAGAGTATTTCTATATATCTCAAAACATGTCTGAGGGAGATCTTTAAAATTTTACTTATGTACAGTATTTGAGTAACGGTACTTAGCTATATTTAACTAATGTAAAGTAACATTTATAGTGTTGTAATTTCATAAAATGACCATTGTCATACTTGGCAGTCATTCAATTCAGCCCGTACAGTAGTATAGTTGGATGGACTGCAGGGACCGGTCCTATAAACGAGGATGTTTGTCCCTGACTGTCTGAGTGAATCACTGACTGAGTGATGAAGTCAACTTCATTGGTCAACTGACCATCACTCGCCCTTCAGTGTCTCCAGGTCTCACCACTTCCTGTATCCATCATTTCGCCCTCCATTGTTTCATACACTGTCCAGACATATACTAGGTTTTTACCTAGTCTTGTTTCCTCCCAGTATGCTGCTGTTGTTATACAGTTTCTGTTGGCAAGTACTACTATAAATATAATCCATTCTGACCAATCGAATAAATGCTTTCTGCCCACTGAGCAGTGTAATAGATAGGATTATCAAGCTTTGCCAATCACCGATTTGCACAGACTAATTTCTGCTCCGGAGGGCTGTGGCTTTCCAGTAAGTGAAGCATGTGTCTGATTTTTTATATGGAGTCAGAGCTTTTATAGCCCCAGCACAACATATGGGAAGAAATGGCCATCGGGGGAACATTTCATAGCATCATGCATATGCGCCGATTTGCATGTTGTAGAGACAAAGTGCAGATATGCACAATATCAATGTAGCATGCTCTTCAAAATGCCATCTGTGGCCAGAGGCTGTGACTGTTAAACCGGCATTAAATTCTCAACCTGTTTCTTCTTGGTGAATAGTTACTGAAACCTGCAACAGTGTGAAGCTCATTTATGAGGAAAACATGTCAGGATCTGATGTCAAACACATGTCCTGGTACACGTCATCTGACTGCAAGGCCTCCAATCTGTTGCTTTAGATTTAAACAAATGTTATTGTTTTTCTGTTTACTGCAATCTGGTTTGTTTTCATGAGTCCGTGTTACGAAAGCACTGCCGATATCGATACCGCAGGGTAGCTGTGGAGTAAAAATATGCCTCACTCTCTTCCCTGCACCCATCATTCTGTTGGGCTGTGTGTGCGCAAGTGAGTGTTTGGTGGTGACGGTGGCGGCAGGGTGGGGTGGGGAAAAGCTGTGTGTCTTGGTGTGGGGCTTGTGGGTGAGCAAGAGACAGAAGGAGAAAGAGAGCTGGTCTGCAGCTATACTCTTAGTGACTCAGCAATTTCAGAGATTAATTTTGTAAATAATCCCCTCTTCTCATTTCTGCTCCTTTCATGCCTTATCCCCTTTGCCCTTTTCACACTGCATCACCGCCTCTTCCTGTGATCACTCCCAATAATCATTTATGTCTCATTACTTAATTGGTTTTGTACATAAAAATAACATCTCATCATTATAATGAATCTAAATTAGAGAAAAGGGGGACGGAAAATTTGAAAACTCATCACACAACCTTTGTCTTATTATCGCTTCTGGAAAAAAAGTGATTGATGTGGGAAACATAATCTGGTAAAATGAAAAAATAAAAAAGGGAAAGGCATTATTTAAATTATGTTGGTTTGCGGTGGGATCTTCAGCTGAATACCCATCACTGACAGCGCTCATCTGTTTAGTGCAGAGAGAGACGTCAGAGGCACTTTGCTGAAAGCAGAGAGACGCAGGGACAGAAATAGACCATACTGGGATATCTGAGGAGGGGAGGCGAAGGGAGAGGCCGGGGGTATACTGTCATCCGAGATAACACCGACTCTCCAGCATGGTGGGGTGGAGAATTAACACCAGAGGAGGCAATGAGGAGCAGGAGTGTGCACTGGGTCATGCATTGAACTGTGTGTGTGTGTGTGTGTGTGTGTGTGTGTGTGTGTGTGTGTGTGTGTGTGTGTGTGTGTGTGTGTGTGTGTGTGTGTGTGTGTGTGTGTGTGTGTGTGCTCTGAGCCACGAGGTGGTCAAATCAGCGGAGGCCTGAAAGAAGACAGAAGGAGGAAGAAGAGAGGAAATGCGCTTCCATGTCAACCCTATTAGATTAAGAAGACAGTCAAGAAATATGGGGACACTGGAGACCATTTGAAACGCAAGAGCACATGTCACTGGTATAAAATGTAAACTCAGCAGTGGATGTTGATCATTTTTCTAATTGGCCCGTAATGTATCAATTAACAGCCCATTTTTTATTTTGAGTTACAGTTGGGTTTCACCTCATTATTCAGTCTGATATGAGAACCAGTTTCTGTCTGCCAAAGCAGTGACTGCCAAACATCAGTCTACTCAATATCATTTTCAGTCAACACAGGCAACGGGTTCATTTTTCAAGTCTGTCTTCAAACCATTAATCATGTGCCCAAATGAACATTGAAACAGGTTTTTCTTGCTGTAACTATTCCTCCTGTTCCTACTGACCATTTGAAGATCTCTTCCTAAGGTATTATGAATGTAACTGATGGGGGCAAAATCCACAAGTCCCCATGCGAAAAATGTATTTAAAAGTTTAGAAAAGATGCAGATATAAGAGTTGTAAGTCAACTTACAGCTGTGTAGCTGCCTAAATATCATCCACTTTTGTGTTCATTTTTCTGTCACAGTTTTCCCAGCTCTGACGCAGGAAACTGACCATTTTTAATCCTGCCCACAAAGCTCTGACAGGATATTGAATTAGAGGTCAGGAAATGAATGCAAGAAAACTCATCATGACAACATTCGTGACTTTTCATGACGACACCTGTATGGGGGGGAGGAGGGGGGGGCTCATGGGCCCACCTGATATCCCCAGATTGCAAATTATTTCTCTCAGTCCAAAGCAGTGGGATCCTCACAGCAGCCATGTCACACTGCAGGGTCACCATGACTGGTTTGACTTTTCCTCGAAGCTCACTGTGCTCAGACCTCAATCCCACTCATTTCCATAATTGACCACTTATTTATATGGTTTGACTTATCATATGAAGTCCAGATATGATTGAAGCCACATTATTAATGTGTACAGATTACATGGGTTGCGGTCCATGTTTAATAAAGTGGAGGTTGAGATAATTTCTTCATCCAACTTTGTCTTGCACAGTGAGGTCACTGAATGGATGAAAGGACCATATCTTTTTATTGCATTTGTGACCTCCCTCTGTTACAGTGCACCACTTCGCTCTTGCTAGCAGACTTGTTTTCCACCTGGCACTGTAGATAATTAGTTGAAATCATTCTTTATTTTTCCAGGTACAAATTATGCTGTTCACCTTTCCAGTGATACAGGTCACTTTCATTCAGATAAACCCTTGTAATTACAGAAATTAGAGAGATCATAATTAAAATTCAGGGTGCAGGGTGCAGAAGCTCCGAATTGTCTGAGGAAAAAAAACAAGGTATTAACTCACATATAAATTCAAAGAAAATGTAGTCATTGAAAATAAGTTGAAAATAATACTGGACCAAAGGAAGGTGGTGAATTCCCTCACACTGTCCACACCAGGATTGAAAAGGCAACATTTCAGTCTTAGACCATCACCAGGCATTAAAATCCCAATATGAAATGTCATACACAAACCACAGGCTCCTGCAGCCTATTAAAAATGGAATAAAATCACAAGCACCTGAGACCCCGACAGGCAATTATTTATCAATGTGTGAAGTTAAAACAAGCAAGGTGGAAGCATGCATTCAAAAGACGTTAAATTTCCAATTTTTCATGTGAAAACGTAACCATGACGTGACTCCAGATTCACAGAGTGGAGGCGTGGCCGCAACCGATGCTATTTCAGTGTGTTTCCAGTTCATGAAAGTTAATTGTTACATTTTGGCCACCTAAAAAAAGATATTCTGAGGAGTCAGGTGTTCTATTTTTCTGGTAAGTACATTTTGTTTCGAATGGTTTTAAACATACTTTTTCATAGAGAAAATTATTATTAGAATTAGCGTTATCTCAGTTAACCATAGACTGTAAATGCACTGTGCTAACCAAGCTAGCAGCTGGTGCTAGGGTCAGCTCACCTTGTCCAAATATGGTTACTTTTGGCTCCAAAAATCCAAGATGGAAATGGTCAAAATGCAAACTTGAGGCTTCAAAAGGGGAGTCAACAAACCAGAGGATGATGTCACGGTGGCCACATCCTTTATTTTTTTACTGATTATTTTGGTTTGAAACAAGTCGTTTTAGCTCCTGTCTCTTTGAAACCTCTCTGTTCTGATTTGCCAACTTCCAGCAATCCCAGAGGCTACATAAACAAACAGGAGTGGTAGTTATCTCATTCTTTTCTTGAAATGGAAACATCTCAAATACATCCGTTGAAGCCTGAATCCTATCCAAAATGTGTGAGTGGACAATGTGAACAACCTTAGGAAAAACTTGAGCAACAAAGGCTACAAAACGGACGGCTGTTTGTGGGCATGCGTGAAAAATCTGACATAATCACCTTGATGAAGTAGTGGTAATAACAAAGCATTCATTCAGGCTGATGCCCTGGTTTTTGACTCGCAGGCCACATTTTGTTTAAAATAGATATCCAACATCATAACAGAAATAAGAAAAACTCTCCTTTAACTAAAATTTCAATGTATATATCTACTAAGGGGGGGTGATGCCACAATCCAATGTGAACAAAGAAAATAACACAAACATGAAAAATTGGGCCTTAAAAGCAACAAGAAACACTCAACTCCTATTTTTCATGTGTCCTTAATAAAACAGTTGATTCCTTAACACTGGTTTATTGTGGAAGCTCATACAACTAAAATAGTTTGGCTGTAAATAAACCTACTCATGTAAAACGCTTACTTGAAATAAATAAAGATAAATATGCCATGTCATTGTGAGAAAATCAGGCAGTATAGCGTACAGGCTCATTAGACGCTATGCTGAGCACACAGTCGAGCCTATCAGTACTTTTTTTATTGTATTTGTTTGTCTTAGCAGGACTTACCCGAGGTCTGTTTGTTCCCAGGTGAGACAGAGAGACGAGGGTACTGTTAGGACCCAGGGGTACTCTGTGTGGAGGTGATGGATGCTGGTGGGGTTTCTCTATCCTCCTGACAATTAGACCGTCACTGCTGTTCTCTCCCTCACACCCAGAAACAATGGCCTGCTTGAGATTCTTCAGCACACAGTCATCAATCTTTTCTAAGGCCACTTAAAATCACTACTGCAGATTATATTTCTGCACAGAGTGCTGGATTACAATAGAAAATGCAAGACCCCACAGCAGTATATTAGTGAGTATGGTCACATAGCCAAACACAATGACAGAGCATAACAGCCTGGCCCCTGGGCTAATGCTTGACAAGAGCAAAAAGCCCTACACAGCCACAATTAAATAGCTTGTTAAAGGGTCACAGAAACAAATAGTTTATCTTGTTTATAATTTTTCTGTTTTCTGTCACTTTCTCTGTGCCTCTTCTCTCTCCCATACAATAAATCTAAAGCAGTTTAGAAACAAGAAAGAATGACCTTGTGATTTTCAGGAAAACATTTTTGTGGTTCTGATAAGAGAAGAGAAATGTGTTGCTCACATTTAAGTGTGAATATCTTTGAAAAGATCTTCAGTATAGGCAAATCAGCTATCGGTTACAAGCGGAAGTAGCCAAGTCTCCATCACTGCGATGACACCTTACTTGTAAACTTCCATATAACACTGTCATTCATGTAAAAGGATCTCACTGTTCAGTGCTTTTGCCAAGAAATATGTCCAGGCGATTCAGTAAAAACAGATATATGTTGAAAATATTGTCATCATGTGCCATTAAATACAGGTTATAATCTACTAAACTAAATGTATGACCTGGTCCAGCTACATGATATCATGACCTTATGCTTTCATGTATTTCCATTAAATTATCATCTTCCAGTTGCATTCAGACCAATCAGATGCACAAGGCTGATGGTGAGCTGCCATCTGGCCAATCTCTTGTTAGTTTGGTAACTTTGTTACACTTCAAAAATTTCCACTTTAACAGTATCGTGATTTTTTATTAGTTCAAATTATGCTTTTATTCTGATCAAAATGCAAGAAATCGTACAGTTTGATTAATTCAATCAGGCCAAATCAATTCATTCTTGCTGCTAGCTAACTTTTAGATTCAGACAGTGGATGTCGGACAGAAGCGCTACAGTCATATTTTTTCACAGCTATAATGGCAGCAGTGCCTGAGAGCGCAACACTTAAATCTGCTGCTGGATTTGTCTATAGTAGCATTTTCACATCAAATGTTACCACAACCAGTATTAAGTAAAATCTGTATTTTCAGCCTGAATCTTCCCATATTTACATAGATCTTGACAAGACTCCTACCACTTTCCAATTGAACTTTAATTTGACATAAATCATTCAGGCAGCTAGTTTGCTTGGAAAGTAAGTAGTCATAGAGGTCGATCCCTGTGTAGTTAGCTACAACTACTAAGCTAAGGGTGTAATTTCCATTTTTACTCTAAGGTTGGACTCAGAGGCGAGAGTTGCCACAATATATTAGAATATATCATATTGTGATATACATTGTTTTTCTGAACTTTACATTAGCCTAACTAACTACAGCAGGGGGTAAATACTAAGAATGGACACACATTTAAGTGTAAGACTTTTAAACATAGCAAGATGTTCGAATTAAATTTAAATGTTGCTTAAATGCGAATGTAAAGACATAACACAGACAGACACACAACAACTGGGACATATGTTCGGTGTTGCACTTTGAACATTTGCATAGTTACTAAAATGGAGAGGCACACTTGAATGGTGAATATTTTATCCCTCTGTGCGTGTGTGTGTGAATGTGTGAGTGTGTCTGCTCTGATGAATAGCCACAGTGTCACTGAGTACAGACCTTGACAGAGCAGAACAGATGAGATGATTCAGACGCCAAAGCATTGTCCTGGCTCTCATCACTTCAGCTGGCGGCCCAGAGCAAATATTATCTGTGGAAGTGGATGATGGAGCGAAATTATTGAGCGGGGCCCTTTGTTTCCCTTTGTAAAACAATCCCAGCTGAAAGAGCCTAAATACTTGAGGAAGTTAAATGTTTTGCAAATGTAACAAACTGCTAGGGGGAAAAAAAGGTAATACCTAATATTCCTGGAGAATTTGTTCATGTTCTCTATGAATCATATTTCCTGATCGCTATATTTCTAGCATATCACTGCTTTGCTCTCTGCATCATTTTTCTTCTTCTTCTTCATCCTCTCTCTTTCTACGCTGTCCTTTTGGCCAGGGGGTTCATGGACGTTTCTGGGTCGTCTGTAATGGGAAGCGTTTAGCAGAGCAGATGCATGGAGAGCTGCTCGGGCCAGCTGCTCATAGGGCCCAGCAGCCAGCCTTTTGGCTCCTCTTCTCTCTTATGTCTTTCCTCTCTTTTTTTCTTTTCTCTTTCAGGAGAAGGACATTTTTACTACAAAAGCTTTCAATATCTGTAGGTCTGAGCAGGGGAAAGGTTCATATGTTGGGGTTTTGGCAAAGAAAACCTTAAACCTGCAATAACAGATTTGTTTGCCAACAGGGAGCAGCAGTAATAAGTCTTAAGTTGATATGTTGAACTTGTTAGCAGACAGTTGCTTATTTACTCATTCATCAGTCACAGAGCAACATTATCGTTCATTTGGAGTTGTTTCTGTTTCTGTCTACCTGATGAATGTGAGTCCAGTATTCACTCTCCTTTAGCTCTGGTTTTGGTCTCTACCAAAAGAAAAGGCTCTTAAGCTGCTAAATGCTCCACTATGTTCACCAGCTAGTTGCTAACTGTGTCTGGTTGCCATTTTGTGCTTAACAGTGGGGATTTTTTAGACCTTTTTCACTGAAATCTGCTGTGGCCAAAAACAACACTATGAAAACAGTTGGAGTGAACCAAAACAATGAGCTGAAAGACGCTATAAATCCTGTAAAGCTGAGAAGAGCTAAAGTTGGGTGATAATTCTCTGTAAAGTGAGTTTATACATATAGGACATTTCAACAAGAATGTAATGTGCTTTACATAAAACATTAAAAGCAGTAAGACAAAGTGCAAAAGAAATACAATTTACATTTAAAAACAATGAATAGTTATTAAATAGAGAGAAAAATAGAAAATAAAAATATGCCAAAATAGAATATAAT